>NC_057809.1:395876925-395896189 GCF_018294505.1 Triticum aestivum
TCAATTACATGAAGCTGATAAGAGTGATATATCTCCTCTAGGCTTCGCATCTTGTTTCCCTGATTTGCTTTGTTTCTCTCACCCCACCAGGTCCATAGCAAAACACATGTCCTTATGCAAGTATCTTCATCCTGTTTGAGTATTTCCTGCATCACAGAATTAGCATTTGGACAGTTAACTAGTAATTCACGTGTGTCTTCCAGTTGAGCTGCTCTCCATAGAGCCTTAACTGATTTGCACTTTAGAAAGCAATGGCCCCCATCTTCATCCATTCTAAGACATACCGGGCATCTTGTATCTAGTTCTATGCCTCTTCTCTTGATCTTCATTCTGAGCGGGAGGCTATTGTTTGCTAGTCGCCATAAAAAGTGTAAAATTTTCCCTGCCAGTGGTAGGGCCCATAGGTTCTTCCACATGCCTAATGTGCTCCTCTCAGGGCAGTAAGAAGTAGAAGGGATGCTTTTATCTGATTCCCTTGCTTGACTCTCAAGCACTACTTGATATGCTGATTTTACTGAGAACTTCCCTTTTTTGTCAAAATGCCACGCCACATAGTCCTCTTGCCCTTCATGTATTGGGATTTGAAGAATTGCCCGGGCATCTTCTTCATTAAAGGTTTGTCGTACAAGTTCCTCATCCCAAGTGTAGGAGGATGGGTCAATCAACTCTGCGACTTTTGTTATGATTTGATTTCCCCTCCTTGAACTGACCAGCCTTGATTTTCCCTTTGGGAGCCAATGATCAGTCCAAATATTTATACTTTCTCCATCTCCTACTCTCCACACCACCCCGCTCTTTAGCACCTGTACCCCTTTTAAGATGCTCCTCCAACAGTAGGATATTCCATTTCTTGCCTCGGCATCCAGCAAGTTTCGATCTCGAAAGTATTTTGCCGCTAGGACTTGTGCACATAGTGATGTGGGATTCTTTAGAATTCTCCAAGCTTGCCTCGCCAGCATGGCAAGGTTAAAACAGTATAGATCTCTAAATCCCAATCCACCATCCTTTTTAGGCTTTGTCATTTTTTCCCAGCTAACCCAATGAATTTTATTTTCTTTACCCATATGGCTCCACCAATACTGAGCTATCATTGCATTGATGTCGTCACACAATGATTTTGTGAGGTCGAAGCATGCCATTGCATAGACTGGTACTGCTTGCGCAGCCGCCTTGATCAAAATCTCCTTTCCAGCTTTTGAGAGCATTTTTTCTTTCCAACCTTGCAATTTGCTCCATATCTTTTCTTTCAGGTAGTGGAAAGCCTTGGTCTTGGATTTGCCAATGTATACCGGTAGTCCCAAGTATTTACCTGAAAAGCCCTCTTTAGTGATACACAATTTGTTCATCACCTCGCTTTTGTCTTCCAGCTTCGTGTTCTTGCTGAAAAGGATTGCAGATTTCTCTTTATTTATGGCTTGACCTGAGCAAGCTTCATACGTACTGAAGATCCTGTTCATTTCATGTACACTATTGGTGTTTGCTTCAATGAGGAGTAGAGAGTCATCTGCAAATAGTAAGTGGCTTATACTTGGGGCAGTATTACATATTTTAATACCTTTAAGTCTACCATTTATTTCAGCATCATGGAGCATAGCAGAGAAGCCCTCGGCACATAATAGAAAGAGATAAGGAGAGAGGGGATCACCTTGGCGAAGCCCTCGCTCTGGAATGATAGTATTTGTTGTATCACCATTCACCTTAACTTGGTATTTAACTGTGGTGACACATTTCATCACTAGCTCCGTCCATCTTCTATTAAAGCCCATTTTCAACATCATGTCACGAAGAAATTTCCACTCCACCCGATCGTACGCCTTACTCATGTCAAGTTTGGTAACTGCATATCCTTTGGCTCCATTTCTTTTCTTCTGCAAGAAGTGTGTCAGTTCGTATGCTAAGATAATATTATCAGAGATCATTCGTCCTGGGACGAAGGCGCTCTGATTTGCAGAAATTATATCCGGGAGGATTAGTTTTAGCCTATTGGTGAGTACCTTTGCTATCAGCTTGTAAACCACATTGCAAAGGCTTATGGGCCGCAGATCCTTCAAACTTTCCGGAGCTGCAGAATTTGGGATAAGTACAATTATCGTATTGTTCCAGCCTTCTGGAATGTCGCCCCCCCCTTAGCACGTGGAGCACCTCTTTCGTTACCTGATCACCCACTATGCTCCAGAACTTTTTGAAGAAAACTGCCGGCATTCCATCAGGCCCTGGTGCCTTCAAATCCCCTATGCTGTCAAGAGCATTCTTTACTTCTTCCTCACTGTACTCTGAGCAGAGAATTTCATTCATTTGGCTCGTCACTCTAGGCTGGATCACACGAAGCACCTCCTCATTATTTTGCCCCGTTGTCGAGGAAAATATGCTAAAAAAATAGTTAGCGATGTGTTCCTTCAACTGCTCAACATTATCAATCAATGATCCATCATCTCGCTTCAGCCTTTTGATGGTGTTTCTCCTTTTCCTCTCTGAAGCAAATGCATGGAAAAATGCTGTATTTTTATCTCCCGAGTGAAGCCACTTGACGTGCGCTCGTTGCTTCCAGGTTGTGTCTTGTTGTTGTTCTAACCGATTCAGTTTTTCTTTTAAGAAATGTTCCCGGTTTACTCTTTCCTGATTTATTTCGTCCCTTCTTACTTCCTCTAGCTCCCGCTTCACTAATTTAATTCTCTTATGCAGGTCCCCAAGCGAATTTTCATCCCATTCTTTAAGTTCCCTGGCCACATATTGGAGCCCTTGCGATACACTGCCATTTCCCGCATTTTGCATGTTCGAAGCGTTCCAGGCATTTTTAACAACGACTTCACAGTCTTCCTCATCCAGCCACTTAGCTTCGAATCTAAAAACATTTCTGCTATTAATACTTCTAGGCATTTTATGTGACTCCTCAATCAAAATGGTGACTGGTCTATGATCTGAGTGTCTCGGGTCTCCGTTAATTACTCTATGGGCAGGAAAGCGAGCACACCAACTCCTGGACCCCACTGCTCGGTCTAGTCTCTCTTTTATATAGTGGCCAGCTTGATGACTATTGTTGCACCATGTGAATTTGTCTCCGGTAAAACCTAGATCACGTAGGCCACATTCAACTAACGCCATCCTGAACTTCTCCATATGTTTTTGGCTGCGTGGCGGTCCTCCCTTTTTTTCATGCCCATATAACACTTCATTGAAGTCCCCCGCACATAGCCATGGGAGCTTCATTTGTTGGTTGAGGATTCTCATCAATCGCCATGTCCTCTCTTTTTTGTCTGCTGCCAGTTCTCCATAAATTCTAGTGAATCTCCACTTAAAGCCGTCTTCCTCGATGATTTGCACATCCACATGATATTTGGAATAATTGTGGAGTTCCACTTTGACATGTCTTTTCCACAATAGGGCCAGGCCACCACTTTTCCCTTCACAGTCCCTCACAATCATGCTTGACATCCCCATCACACTCTTGAACCAAGTCATCCTGTTTTCACTCATTTTTGTCTCAGATAGAAATAGTACATCAGGGTCCACCTGCTTCTGGAGGTCCAGAAGTCCCCGAACTGTCGGGCCATTCCCCAATCCCCGGCAGTTCCAAGCCGTTATCTTCATTTTGTCTCGCCAGGCTGTTCCTGCAGCCTGGCGCTCCCAATTTCAGATTTCTTGCTTTCTTCCTTTATGCCTTTTCCGTTTCCTTCCTCGTCAACTTCCATCTGGATTTTTTCACTAGGCCTGTCCCCAGGTCCACTCCCATGAGGTCAGTGTTCCTCTTCTTCTGTTCAATCTTGGATGGTTGTGCTTGTTGTTGTTGTTGTTTGTCCTTTGCTCTTGCTATTCTCTTGAAAGTGCCCTGTTTTACACTTTTTCCTGACGTTTGGGAGTTATTCTCTTCCCTAATCTGCACCTTCTCTCTTTGATGTAAAATGTCTTTGTCATCCAGTAAGTTGACGGGAGTTTCTCTCATCGACCCCAGCTGGTCCTCTGTATTTACTTTCATAGGGCTCATGGCTTCTTTTTCCTCCCCATTTGATGGCATACCTACATCCCTTTGGCTTGGCAAGCTCTTCCTCCAAGACGGTCCATCACTCCCTTGCTTATTACCCATACTTCCTGTGTTGTTTGTCCAAAAACCTCCATGGTCACTTGAGCTTCCGCTCTTCCCATCACTTGAGTAATTTTTATAGCTCATTGCTCGGAGCCATGGACCAAATTGCCTCCCATCTTGTCCCCCTTTTCTTGTTGGGCATATCTTTTCTGTATGACCGATAATGCCACACTTATAACAGAAATCTGGAAGATGTTCATATTCAAATGAAATGAGCTTTTGCTTCTCTTCCTCTTCTTCCTTTCCCTTTTCTTCTCCTCTCATTGCTTCCTCATGTGTCGGATCTTCATCATCTTCCATTTCTAAGGTGCTGAACCTCATGATTGGTATTGTTATGTCCATTCTCACCTTTATCCTGATAAACTGCCCAATAGCATACCCATTATCATCCAGGTCAACATCCAAAAAGGTCCCTAACTTATTTCCTACCAACTCCCCTGTTTCTCTACTCATCACGCCCATGGGAATGCCATGGACTCTCACCCAGATTGGTATCATTTTGAATTGATACTCATCGATGGTTTTACTTGGCACAAAGTCTTCCATCACCAATAGATCCTTATTGAACCTCCATGGTCTATCATTCAGAGCCCTATCTTTACTAGCTCCATCATGGAATGTGAAAAGGAAACGATTTCTGCCAAGGTCTTTACAATCCACACCAGAAAAGGGGCTCCAAACTCCTCCTAATGTTCTTCCCACGTACTCTGCTTTTGCAGGCCTATCTGAGAGGAGCTTACCCACTGCTTGAAACATGCTCACCTTCGAGGAGCAGGTCTGCTTCTTACCAATTTTGATGCCCCTCTTCTCCGCCTCCGAGAGCTTCAGATTCTTCAGCCTACCCTCCACCCCTTCTAGACCTGGTGTCATCTCACCACCC
The DNA here is from genome assembly GCF_018294505.1 of Triticum aestivum. NCBI lineage: Eukaryota > Viridiplantae > Streptophyta > Magnoliopsida > Poales > Poaceae > Triticum > Triticum aestivum. Next base: position 395,881,887 of record NC_057809.1, read on the forward strand.
ATTGCAGCAGTCTCCCGCAGATGCTCCTGGATCCCGCCGCCCCTAATGCCTCCAAGAACCACCGCACCGCCGGCTGGCCTTCGACTTCAGAGTAGAGTCACAGCCAAAAAACCCCCCGGAGATCTTAGAACCAGGGCTCTCGAGGTGGGGATACTGGCTAGAATCTCGCAAGGCTTTGATTGAGTGTGAATTCAGGCACTAAGGTGAAAGAATTTCTGGGATTGAGTGTGGATTCAGGCGCAGAGGTGAGAGAATTTCTGGGATTGAGATCCAGATTCAGCGGCAAGTGTTGCCGAAGAGAGCGCTGTGTGGAAACGCTAAGAAGATGCCAGAAGCGGCCCCAAACGCCAAGAATTAGTGTTTTTTGAAACTGCGGCATCGACATTGAACTTTGCCACCCCCTCAGGGCCTTTGAGCCATTGATTGTTCCCAGTTCTTGCTTCTGGAGGTCCAGAAGTCCCCGAACTGTCGGGCCATTCCCCAATCCCCGGCAGTTCCAAGCCGTTATCTTCATTTTGTCTCGCCAGGCTGTTCCTGCAGCCCGGCGCTCCCAATTTCAGATTTCTTGCTTTCTTCCTTTATGCCTTTTCCGTTTCCTTCCTCGTCAACTTCCATCTGGATTTTTTCACTAGGCCTGTCCCCAGGTCCACTTCCATGAGGTCAGTGTTCCTCTTCTTCTGTTCAATCTTGGATGGTTGTGCTTGTTGTTGTTGTTTGTCCTTTGCTCTTGCTATTCTCTTGAAAGTGCCCTGTTTTACACTTTTTCCTGACGTTTGGGAGTTATTCTCTTCCCTAATCTGCACCTTCTCTCTTTGATGTAAAATGTCTTTGTCATCCAGTAAGTTGACGGGAGTTTCTCTCATCGACCCCAGCTGGTCCTTTGTATTTACTTTCATAGGGCTCATGGCTTCTTTTTCCTCCCCATTTGATGGCATACCTACATCCCTTTGGCTTGGCAAGCTCTTCCTCCAAGACGGTCCATCACTCCCTTGCTTATTACCCATACTTCCCGTGTTGTTTGTCCAGAAACCTCCACGGTCACTTGAGCTTCCGCTCTTCCCATCACTTGAGTAATTTTTATAGCTCATTGCTCGGAGCCATGGACCAAATTGCCTCCCATCTTGTCCCCCTTTTCTTGTTGGGCATATCTTTTCTGTATGACCGATAATGCCACACTTATAACAGAAATCTAGAAGATGTTCATATTCAAATGAAATGAGCTTTTGCTTCTCTTCCTCTTCTTCCTTTCCCTTTTCTTCTCCTCTCATTGCTTCCTCATGTGTCGGATCTTCATCATCTTCCATTTCTAAGGTGCTGAACCTCATGATTGGTACTGTTATGTCCATTCTCACCTTTATCCTGATAAACTGCCCAATAGCATACCCATTATCATCCAGGTCAACATCCAAAAAGGTCCCTAACTTATTTCCTACCAACTCCCCTGTTTCTCTACTCATCACGCCCATGGGAATGCCATGGACTCTCACCCAGATTGGTATCATTTTGAATTGATACTCATCGATGGTTTTACTTGGCACAAAGTCTTCCATCACCAATAGATCCTTATTGAACCTCCATGGTCTATCATTCAGAGCCCTATCTTTACTAGCTCCATCATGGAATGTGAAAAGGAAACGATTTCTGCCAAGGTCTTTACAATCCACACCAGAAAAGGGGCTCCAAACTCCTCCTAATGTTCTTCCCACGTACTCTGCTTTTGCAGGCCTATCTGAGAGGAGCTTACCCACTGCTTGAAACATGCTCACCTTCGAGGAGCAGGTCTGCTTCTTACCGATTTTGATGCCCCTCTTCTCCGCCTCCGAGAGCTTCAGATTCTTCAGCCTACCCTCCACCCCTTCTAGACCTGGTGTCATCTCACCACCCATTGCAGCAGTCTCCCGCAGATGCTCCTGGATCCTGCCGCCCCTAATGCCTCCAAGAACCACCGCGCCACCGGCTGACCTCCGACTTCAGAGTAGAGTCACAGCCAGAAAACCCCCCGGAGATCTTAGAACCAGGGCTCTTGAGGTGGGGATACAGGCTAGGATCTTGCAAGGCTTTGATTGAGTGTGAATTCGGGCACTAAGGTGAAAGAATTTCTGGGATTGAGTGTGGATTCAGGCGCAGAGGTGAGAGAATTTCTGGGATTGAGATCCAGATTCAGCGGCAAGTGTTGCCGAAGAGAGCGCTGTGTGGAAACGCCAAGAAGATGCCAGAAGCGGCCCCAAACGCCAAGAATTAGTGTTTTTTTGAAACTGCGGCATCGACATTGAACTTTGCCACCCCCTCAGGGCCTTTGAGCCATCGATTGTTCCCAGTTCTTGCTTCCCCCCCACCTTCTTCTCTGGTTTTGGCGGCAACATATCTAGCTGAGTGATATAGTTTTGAATGAATGCAAAAGTGGACAGTGGGCTCTGAAACAGCTCCTCATTCTTTGCTTTCCTCCTTGCCCACCAGATGGCCCAAAGGGTAACAAGAATGTTTGTAAAATCTCGCTCACTGACAGAATCTTGCATGTCTGCTAACCATAGCCTTGCATCACCATGATTGCAGGCAATCATGTGTTCCACTAGCTCCTCATCCAGCAAGGCCCACACACACTTGGACATTCGACAATCAATAAGGGCATGACGCCACGAATCCACAGCAGCATTGCACAAAAAACAAGTTTCAACATCTGCAATATGTCGATGCAATAGCGTTTCACTTGTAGGGATTGAATTTTTGGCTAGTCTCCATGCGAAGGTTCTGATATGTCCTGGAACCTTAGCTTCCCAAATTTTTTGCCACTGCTTTTGAGCCACTCTTGTGTTCGAAGTACTCTCACGGTTCTCCAGCCAATCCTCTCTTCTCCTCTTCGTGTCAACTAACAGGCGGTAAGCAGATCGGACCGAAAAGATCGCAGAATTCTCATAGTGCCAAGCCTACCAGTCGCCTGTCGTCGAAGTACTTAAAGGGATATTCAACACCGCTTCAGCATCAACCTGATTCATGTGACGAAGGACCACAACACGGTTCCACCTGCGTGAAGGACCATCAATCGTTTCTGAGACGAACACCGGGGGTTATTGGATATCGGGTGCAATGCTCGCAAAAAATATCCCTGGGGATCTAGTTATGGTTCCAAACTTGAGTAGTTTTACCGTCTCCTATTCGGCGAACCAGACCTTGTTTAAGGACATCCAAACCTGCATGGACTACTCGCCATACTTGCGAAGGTTGAGACCCTATCTCCGAGTCGAGAAAGTCAACTAGGGGGAAATATTTCGCTTTTAGTACTCAAGCACCAAGTGAATGTGGGTCTTGAAGAATCCTCCAGCCTTTGTTTTGCCAACATGGCAAGGTTGAACAACTCAGTGTCCCTAAATCCCAGACCTCCCAAGTACTTAGGCATGGTCAGCTCATCCCAGATACCCATGCAATCTTTCTTTTTCCATCTTTACTACCCCAAAAGAATTCCGAAGCATAGTATCAACCTGATTGCATAGGCCTCGAGGGAGAAGGAAGCATTACATTGAAAACATTGGGATCGCCTGAGCAACGAACTTGATCAATATTTTTTTCCCGCTGATGCCATACAACGTTCAATCCACCCTTGAACTTTAGACCACAATCTGTCCTTAATATACTTAAAAGAACCATTCTTGCATTTCCCAACATCTGAAGGTAGACCAAGATATTGTTCATTCAAGGATTCATTGGGGACTGTTAGAATAGATTTTAGGGAGTTCCTTCTAGACTCCGGACAACCTTTCCCAAAGAAAATAGACGACTTTGCCAGGTTAACTTCCTGACCAGAAGCATCGCAATATTGTTGCACAGTGTCCCTGATAATTGTAGCAGCCTCTTCATTTGCTTTGAACATTAACAAGCTATCATCAGCAAACAAAAGGTGATTCACTGGAGGTGCAAAGGGAGCTACCACTACACCGCACACATTCTCATTGGTGCCTTTCGACTTGAGCAAACACGAGAGACCTCTGCTTTCCCTTCCTTTGACCATGCTGTTTGCACATGGTATCAGGTGGCCAAACGGGCCGGGATAGCTGGGCCAGCCCGGTAGCACGGTTGACACGTGCTAAACGGGCTAGGCCCGGCGCGCGGCACGCTAGGGGCTGTGCCTGGGCCTGAAGGCCCAGCACGCAGGCCAGCACGCCATGACCTGATTATCTTTTTTTATTTTTTATGTATCTTAATATGGCCCAATAGGTAAAAATAAGCTAAAAATGCCCAGTGCGCAAAATAGGAGGCAGATTAGTAGGTCTGGCGTGCCAGTGGGCCGGCCCGATTATCATATGGGCCGTGCCTAGGCTGCAGCACACGTGCCGGCATGACACGGCCCGTATAATAATCATGCCTCGGCGGGCCGGGCCATACCAGGCACGATTAGGATGGGCCGGGCCGGCCCGTTTGGCCAGCTCTAGTACAAGACTAGTTCGATCATTTGTAAGAAAAAAAGAAGGAAAAAACCTGCTCGCACATTGTCTTTTCTCAGCTGGACAAGCCCAACCGGGACGGAATGTATCCGGTGCACCGGATGCCGTAGAACATTTTTTTAAATCTAAAAAAAATTCTAGCACATTGACACCACATCAATGTATGTTGTTGCAAAATTTCGTATCAAAATTTGAAACATTTATTGGGATACAAAAATGACAAATTTGACATCAGTGTGACAATGGGCCAAATTTAAAGGCTAACTTATGTTATGTATTATTTAGTGTTGAATTTTTCATTTTTGTTTTTAGAGCTATATTTTGTATTTTGACTTGAAATTTTGTAACAACCTACAAAAATGTTGTGTGAATGTGCTAGTCTTTTTCAGAATTTTTTGAACATTTAAAACGTGCAACATGAGTTCGGTGCACCGGTAGCACCACAAGCACCGGTGCACCCAATATTTCCCCCCAACTCCCCATAGCTGGGCCAAACGCCCGACTGACTGGCACTCCTTGTATCTGACTCATATATGGGGCGGATTCACCTTAGAAAAAATATTGGGAGGCCCGGACGTAGAAGAAGGGAGAAAAAAAGGTGCGCCCGGTATCTTATACGGGACTAGTTCGATCATTTGTAAAATTAGTAGAATGCCCATGCGTTGCCACGAGCCATAGATTTTTTTTCTGGTTACATGTATAAGCATAATACATGTATAGAAGTGATAACCCATAGCAATCAAAAAGCAATTGAAGTCCACTTCACTTGAGATGTAAGTTCATAAAAATCTAACTGAACGATGTGTACACAGAGGGCAATGATCAGTTGTTTTTCTATTACAAACTAAGATTTACTTGCATACAATAATGTGAGAAATGTTGTCTTTAGCTTCATTTGCATAATACCATGTGATTCGCATCCCAATATTCATAAGCAATAAATTGTAGGCTATCTATAGGTCACTTGGATGTTCTTCTCTCTAAAAATGACTTGCTAGGCTATGTGACACTTATGTCACCTCACAGCAACTGCTCATTTCTCCTTTTCTTTAAAGAAAAAATTCACTCCTCTCACTCACTCACCCCACAACCGCCTCCTGCTCTCCTCACATAGCCAGCCAGCCATCGGGCGCTACCACATCTCATCTCCCCACCATAGCGTTGTCGCCACCATCTCTCCCTGACACCTCCGCTCCACGCCAAGGTGAAGCTCACACTCTCCTCTCCCTGCTGCCTCTCCTCCCCTCCATGGCGTCACCCACCCCTCTTCTTCCCGCCTACTTTTCTCCCCGACAACCTCTCATGTTGTCGCCTCGACACCAAGACCACGCATCCGCCGGTCTGGCATCAAGGGCAACGAGATTTTACCGGGAGGTGCAGTAGGAATATTAGCTCTTCGTTAGTGTTGGCCACATAGCCGACTCGTTCGTATGTGGGTTGGATGACCTAGGACTCAGTTCTGGAGCGTGGCAAGGAGGGACGACACACTCGTCGTCGAGCCCGGTCTTCTACCCCAGCTGAGCTACGCAAGCATAGTCGCGATGTCATGCCGTCAATCTCCATGACGAGGCCATCCCAACCGATTCCTAGTGCCAAGGAGTGCACACCATCGCGCTGGTAGGAACGCCATGGCGATGCGACCTGCTACTCACCATAGCACCACCACCTTCTCTGAGTGCAGCGACCACTGAAGGATTGACACCACAGACACTGAAGTTCGTCCCTTCTAATGCCACCCACCCTACTCGTCTGTTGATGCTGCCAACGCGGATGTCCTCATCTCAGTTAGCTTCCTAGGTTATATTTCTGTCCTACTGTCCTCGAATGTTGTGTAGTGAGTTTTCTAACTTCACCATCGCATGCCAGAGATAACTCTGAGCTAATTAATTTTGTGGATCAGCATGTCAGGGACATCAATATGGTGCCTATAATTGGTATCTTGTTTTGTCTAATTATTTTGGCAGAAACCAAAATTTGTTTATTTTAAACAGAAAGTTGTGTGTGTGTAGATTGAAATAAAGATCTGTGGTGACAATATCAAATAACAGGGACTGCATGATATATGATACTTCCCGTGTAAACAAATTTCCTTACAGAGGGAGTACTTATGAGTAGATCTACTTGGACAGATATCTTGCAACAGAACTTAACAAAATGCTAATTGTTACTCCCTATGTAAACAAATATAAGAACTTTTAGAACATATAGTGATCTAAAAGCTCTTATATTTCTTTACAGAGGGAGTACATATTACATGTTACAAATTAAGCTCCCAACCTAAAATTGTTAAATATTACATGGTTGCAAATTAAGCTCCCAATAGACCTTATGATATTTATTAGGGGAGTGCTTGGGATTCATTTGTGCAGTTCTTTCCTAATACAATTTTGCTACTCACTAAATTAGTTAATTGTTTTAATTGGGAACTTTAGGATCGAAAGTATGTCTAGAGGGGGGGGGGTGATTAGACTACTTGACCAAATAAAAATCTAGCCTTTTTTCACTTTTAAGTCTTAGCAGATTTTAGCAACTTAGCACAAGTCAAGCAATCAACCTACACATGCAAATCTAAGAGTATAGCAGCATAATGTAAAACATTTTCATATGAAGGAAAAGGGAGGAGTTTGGAGGGAGCAAACACAATGTAGACACAAAGATTTTTGGCATGGCTCCGATAGGTGGTGCTATTGTACATCCACGTTGAAGGAGACTTCGACCCACGAAGGGCAATGGCTGCTTGAGTCCACAGAGGGTTCCACCCACGAAGGGTCCACAAAGAAGCAACCTTGTCTATCCCACCATGGCCATCGCCCATGAAGGACTTGCTTAACTAGGGTAGATCTTCACGAAGTAGGCGATCTCCTTGCCCATACAAACTCTTTGGTTCAACTCCACAATCTTGTCGGAGGCTACCAAGTAACACCTAACCAATCTAGGGGACACCACTCTCCAAAAGGTAATAAATGGTGTTGATGATGAACTCCTTGCTCTTGTGCTTCAAATGATAGTCTTCCCAACACTCAACTCTCTCTCACAGATTTGGATTTGGTGGAAAGATGATTTGAGTGGAAAGCAACTTGGGGAAGGCTAGAGATCAACATTCTTGTGGTTGGAATGGAATATCTTGGTCTCAACACATGAGTAGGTGGTTCTCTCTTAGAAAATGTATGCTGGAAGTGTAGGCACGTTCTGATGGCTCTCTTCATGAATGAAGAGTGGGTGGAGGGATATATATAGCCTCCACACAAAATCTAACCGTTACACACAATTTACGAAACTCGGTGGGACCGAATCATGAAACTCGGTCAAACCGACTTAGTTCAAAATGTGAACGTTATGCTTTTTGGTGGGACCGACATATCAACTCGGTGGGACCGATTTCATTAGGGTTAGGGCATAATGTAATCTCGGTGAGACCGATCACATAAACTCGGTAAGACTGATTTCTGTAATAGGCAAACAGAGAGTTGGCCAGGCAAACTCGGTGGGACCGAATCGCTCATTTCGGTGAGACCGAAATGTTACGAAAGGGAAACAGAGAGTTTGCATTGCGAACTCGGTGGGACCGATCGCTCATCTCGGTTATACCGAAACGTTACGAAGGGAAACAGAGAGTTTACAATCCCATCTCGGTGAGACCGAGATCCCTATCGGTGAGACTGAACTGACTAGGGTTTTTGGCAGTGGCTATGTCAAATGAACTCGGTGGCGCCGGATAGATCAAATTGGTGGGGCCGAGTTTGACTTTTGGTTTGGTACATATGTGGATATGAGAAAGTGGTTGAGGGCTTTTGGAGCATATCACTAAGCATTTTGAGCAAGCAAGCCATTAAGCAACACAACATTCCCTTTTAATAGTATTGACTTTTTCTATGGACTCAATGTGATCTTGGATCACTAAAAATGAAAATGTAGAGTCTTGAGCTTGAGCCAATATGTGTCCTTAGCATTTTGAGGGGTCCACATTTCTAGTCCATGCCATGCCAATCATTGAACTTTCTGAAATGATCATCTTGAAAGAGCATTAGTTCAATGACCTATATGTTGTTAGGAATTACCAAAACCACCCAGGGATAGTTGCACTTTCAATCTCCCCCTTTTTGGTAATTGATGACAACATATAGATCAAAGCTTCGACAAATGATAATAAGATTGAAATGCATCGTCGCTTTGAGAAGTATGTGATAAGTAAGAGCTCCCCCTAAATTTGTGCATTATTTAAAATTTGCTTTTGAATGCAAATGCACAATTGATTAGGATCATGGGTTACTCTTCCATGTCACATACATCTTGATGGAGCACTCAAAATGATAGAGAGTAAAAATATGCACCCATCACCAAGGCAAAGTGAATGATCATACAAGAGATATGAAAGATAACATCATTCAAGCATTAACGTATGATATGATCAACCACATGATAAAATGAGTATCTCACACACATAAACATAAAGTATCAATAAAGCACACAAAAGTATCAACCAAATAGTAAAAGAGACAAAAGAAGCAAAAACACTCTCTCTCGAAGCCTATGATCTATACATTTCTCGTCCTTTGGCAAAAATTCACCAAAAAGTTTGAAAATGCATAGTGCTATACGTCTCTCTAGGCTTGATCTTCGGGAGGAGACATTGAGAGGACTCCAAGGATGAATGCATCTATGGAAGTTGTTGGAGCTGGTGGAGTGGCAACTGGAGGTAGCACTGATGCTGTGGCTGCAGGTGCTGATGTAGTAGCTCTAGTGTCAGTCACTGGCACTGCAGCAGATCTCTGCCCTCTTGGCACTCTCTGAAAGGCATCTGTGGCAGCCTGCCCTTTCCTCTCCTCAGCTTCTTCCTGGAGCTGCTCAACTGTTGTCTGCATCTCTGTCACCTTTAAATCAAGATCATAAAATTTGGTCTCAATGATCCTTTCCAGGCTCTCTTGGTTTTGACTTAGGATGGCCAATCATTTCTCAATCCTCAAGGTTGCTTGAATCAGATATGCAAGTTGATCTTGTTTGGTCTTGAGAAACACTTGAGATGCCTCTTCAGCACTTGGCATCTTTGCAGCTTTCTCAGCCTTTGCTTTCTCTCTCTTTTCTTGTGCCTCTACAGATGTGGGATCATCTTCATTCATGACAACAATGTCGTCCTCAAAATCTGGTCTCAAGGGTAGATGCTCCTTATCTAACAAGAAGGTGCATGTGCCCATCTTGGAGTTGTTGAGCATTTGAATATGTGGAGCATACCCACATGATCTCTTCTGATCTGCGGCTGTCATTTTGATTCTTTGAACAATCAGGCTCATGACTTTGAATTTTTGGGGCACATCAAAACAATTGCAGCAAGTTGATGGAATGGCCTCTGATCATCTTGTGATCTCCAGATTTGGGCAACAAGGTATGTCTCAAGATGGTGTTAATTGTGGTCAAACCAGATAACAGATAATGAACAGACCCTAGCTTATGAGTTCCCAGGGCTTTGTCAGGAATCTCCTCGTACATGTTGGCCATTGAGTTGTGGTCTTTGTTCTTCTTGGCATAGACATCCAAGTCATCCTCATGCTCTTCGGGGAAATTGATCAATTTTGCCCACTCAGCAACTATTGATAGGTACCTTGTACCCTCAGACATCCAAACAATTCTACCATCAGGATAGAAATGTGTTGTGGAGTAGAATTGCATGATGAGTTCATCATTCCATTTGGTCAACTTCTGGCACACAAACTCGTCCACTCCACATAGCCTAAAGCTCTCATGCACACCTGGAAAATGATCTTCATTCTCATCAATGTATTCCTAATCTGCTCATTTCATATCACAAATAATTGGCTTCTTGTCAAGCAAGATGGTTTCATAGAAGTCCTGCTGCTCCACTACAAAAAAACACACTTCCGTGATGATACGTGTTTGTCACAGTAGGTCGCGTTTTCTGTCATGCATGTACATCCATGATGATTTTATGACAGAATCAAGATAGTCATACCTGTGCTGTCATAGAAGTGTTCCATGACATTACCAAAATTATCATCACGGAAGTGTCCACTTCCATGACGATAAATCGTGCGTCACAGAAGTGCTTTCGTCAAGGGTGACCGACACGTGGCATCCACCGTAACGGAACGCCGTTAAGCTATCGGGTCGGGTTTTGGATCCGATAACCCGTTAACAGCCCCGATCAATGGGGATTTTCCACGTGTAAAATCATCATTGGCTGGAGGAAACACGTGTCGGCTCATCGCTGGGACAGATGTCATCCACTCATTGGACAGAAGGCGCCTATGATACGTCGACACGTGGCACGGCCCAACAGAGGCCCATTCCTATGAATAGGGCGGCCCGTTTGACTTGGTCAAAAGGTGGCGGGCCGGCCCATGGAAAGCTTGTTAACAGCCTGTTCGCATATAGCCCATTTACAGCCCGCTAACCCAAGGCCCGTTACGCCCTATTCGAATTAGGCCCAGTAGCGTCATCTGGGCCATCCAATATGATTCCAGCCCATTTTCACTTCCGACCCATGTATGGCCCATGACGTCTTTCGGCCCATATGAGGCCCTATGTAACTCTTGGCCTATTAACGACCCGTGGTGAAACTGGCCCATAATGAACAGTGTATCACTTTACACCCATTAACGGCCCGTGGTGAAACTGGCCCGTAAAGAACAGTGTATCACTTTATACCCATTAACGACCCGTTATTCCGTTGGGCCGTTTCCAGCCCATGTTATCTTTCGGCCTTCTCAGAGCCCATTTATTCTTGGGCTATTTTCCAGCATTCATTTACTTACGGCCCGTTACTGTCATTTTCTGCTTGTGGGCCAAATTCAGCCCGTGGTTACAGTCGGCCCGTTTATGGTCCGTTAATACATTGGGTCGTTTTCATAGCATCATCAAATACGGCCTATTAACGATGGTCCGTTATGGTCGGCCCATGAACGGACGATTCCAACTCTAGCCTGTTTACGGCCAGAATGCGGTCTGTTTGGCCCATGTTTGGCCAATCGATCATACGACCCGTATAAGGCCCATTGATGATACGGCCCGTAGAAGGCCCATTGTTTCTACGGCTCGTAGAAGGCCCATTGTTTCTATGGCCCGTAGAAGGCCCACTGTTTATACGGCCCGTAGAAGGCCCACTGTTTCTACGGCCCGTAGGAGGCCCAGTGTCACTACAGTAAATATTAGCCCATGGTTATTGTGGCCTAGTTTTAAAAAATAGGTTATTGCAGCCACTAGCAAAGCGCAGAAAAAGAACTGCACTGACTACAAGCAAACAAATAAACAAGACAAGAAGGAAATAAACAAGCAAGCAACTTACACTAGGCTATCATGGCTATTACACATATTACATCCACTAGGCATCAAAGTTCGCCACCAGTGCAAATATAGGGAACACAGCAGCATATAAACGCCGCAGCAAAACAAGTCCAGAACTGAAACCACTTCAGAAGAGCTCAAGAAACAATATCCTGGGTACCCATAATGCTGGCAAGATGCTTAGCAAGCTTATTAACTTTCTCTTGTTTGGCGCTTAAGTCCTCTAGCGCTTGCTGTTGCACCAGAAAGTATGCATCTGAATTCTGCAGGGACTTCCTCAGTCCTTCGGCTTCCTGTCGCATAACATCTGATCGATGTCTTTCAACTTGAAGTTGAGACTCAAGAAGCCGAACTGATTCAGGCAACGAGTTCGAAGAGCTGGTGCCAGCAGTGGTAGCCAGTAACTCAAACACTACATCAAGACAGGACTTTGGGGTTGTGTCCGTGTCTTCAATATAGTTTTTATCAGCTTTCTTTGAGACCAACAGGGATGTCTCACTATCTTGAACCTTATCTGCATTACTTCCTTTACCATTGCATAACATGGTACTCTTCTCCAATATTTTATCCGCGTTCTAAAAGAGAAACAAACAAACACATATCAGGTTTACAATGTAGTATATGAAACTCATTTTGGTAAACCAGTTCAGTAGTAAGGTGGTCAGGATAACATCATGAAACAAACATATATCTATGTAGTATGGTCACTGTATGGTCTATATCATTCTAGTTTATGTTGCCAAATCAAGATAGATACAATTCAAATCATATCTATTTAAGACAAAGCAACATAGACAAAATATAAGTGTTAGAAACTACACAACAATAACAACACTTGTAATGTGCATGGCATGAGAACATAACTGTTTATTCAATTGAAACTGAAATCAACATAGAGCAAGTTACAACAGCACACAACCAAACACGTTGAAGAAACAGGTTTAAAACATACCTATTGCACCATTGGAGTTTCAATTGCATCCTTCAAATTTGAAATTAGTTGGTATCAGTAAATACAGTGATGCAAGAGCAAAGTAGTATGAACCATAGCTACGGAACCTGACCTGAGAACAATTCTTCTTCTGCTTTAAGTGTTGACTTCGGGTTTGGAGTGGTGGTCCTCGTGATTTGGGCACTGCAGTTGCCTTACTAACTGCTCGTGTTTGGGTGCGCTATGGTGGAGACGGTGCTGTGTCAACGGGAACTGGGTGTCTATCTGCCGGGGTTGGGGTTAGAAGGGGTGTAGCTGGTTCTCTGTCCAACTGGGTAGGGGTACAATCTGCATGAGTGTGGGTTATGTGTGATGGGGCTGGTTCTTGGGCAAGTACAACCGTGGTTCTATCTACATCGACAGGTAGCACAATCTTTTCTGAAGACCGTGTTTTTACTCCCACAGATACTACCATCACTCCCTCCAATTAAAATGGTTGATAAATAAGAAAAGTAATTGAATGTACATACATTGTAAGATAGACAGGTGCAATGGATAGTAGGGAAAAAACAGGGCATTAAATAATTCACATTTATGTTGTCTAAGCAAACAAAATAGTAGGACATAATTTCACATATATGATGGCTAATTAAACAGGATATCATGACACAATTTCACATGTATGATGGCTAACTAAATAGGATATAATGACATACTTCAAAATATGATGACTATGTAAACATGATGACATGATATAACTATACGATGTGTCTATTAATGTGGTTGGCATGCCATAAGTCACAAACATGCCGTCGATGGAAACATGATGGTATGATATAATTCACGGATAGAATGACATAATTTAAAATATGATGACTATGTAAACATGATGAGATGATATAACTATATTATGTCTTTAGAAAATGGGTTGGCATGCCATAATTCAGATACATGCTGTCTATGTAAACATCATGACATGACATAATTCAAATATATGATTTATATACTAAGGAAGTGAGCAGAGGGCAATCGCATATATGATGTGTCAACTAAGGAGATGGCATTCAATATTGTGTATATGATGTAAAAACTAAGCATTGCAATACAACATATGCATTATATGAGTAATATAACCCTACCAAGTTTGAGCATACACCTCAGGGGGATAATAGGACTGGTCATCTGCCTCTGAATCCTCCTCTGAAGAGCTATCTGTAACCAGCAAGATATCTGCTTCAGCAGGTAGCATTGTTTGCTCTGAAGACCTTGTTTTCACTCCAGATTTCTCCATCACCAATTCAAATGGCTGATGCACAGGAAGAGCAGTTGAATATACAAACATTGTCGACAAAAGCAATGAGAAATACAAAAAAAGGACGGCATGATATAATTCACATATATGACTCTTGCCTAAACAACATGGCATTGCATAATTCACATACATAATGCCTTGCAACAAGATAACATTGCATAATTCACATATATAATGTCTTGCAACAAGATGGCATTGCATAATTCACATATATGGTAATTAGACACTAAACAGGTGGCATTCACACAAAGCATGTCTAAACTAAGCAAATGACATAGCAATGCAAGATACCATACGCACGATATGAGCAACATAACCCTGCCAAGTT
>NC_057809.1:395896514-395908262 GCF_018294505.1 Triticum aestivum
GGGGGGGGGGGGATATGACTGGTCATCTATCTCTGAATCCTCCTCTGAGGAGCTATCGGTAACCAGCAAGACATGCGCTTCGTCAGATAGCATTGTCTGCTCTGAAGACCTTGTTTCCACTCCAGATTTTTCCATGACCGTGCCGAATGGCTGATGCACAGGAAGAGTAATTGAATGTACTAAAATTGTTGACAAATTTAACACGTAATAAAAAAATGATGGCATGATACAATTCACATATAAGATGACTGGTTAACCAGGGTGGCATTGCAAAATTCACATATATGATGTCTGGCTAGACAAGATGACATTTCATGATTCACATATACAATAAAGAAACTAAACAGATGGCATTGACACAAAGCATGTCTAAACTAAGCAGATGACAACTTTAATGTATACAGTAAACAATGCAAGGCACCATATGCATGATATTACCAACATCACCATGCCAAGTTAGAGCGAAGACCTCATGGGGTAAATAGGAGTGGCCTTCTCCTTCCGAATCCCCCTTAGAACAGTTATCTTCCTCTTGATTACGATCCGAAATGGGTGGAGGGGGTGTCGGTGTCAAAACCGGCAGATCTCGGGTAGGGGGTCCCGAACTGTGCGTCTAGGCCGGATGGTAACATGAGGCAAGGGACACGAAGTTTTACCCAGGTTCAGGCCCTCTGATGGAGGTAAAACCCTATGTCCTGCTTGATTAATATTGATGATATGGGTAGTACAAGAGTAGATCTACCACGAGATCAGAGAGGCTAAACCCTAGAAGCTAGCCTATGGTATGATTGTTGTTCTTTATGTTGTCCTACGGACAAAACCCTCCGGTTTATATAGACAGGGAGAGGGTTAGGGTTACACAAAGTCGGTTACAATGGTAGGAGATCTATATATTCGTATCGCCAAGCTTGCCTTCCACGCCAAGGAAAGTCCCTTCCGGACACGGGACGAAGTCTTCAATCTTGTATCTTCATAGTCCAGGAGTCCGGCTGAAGGTATAGTCCGGCCATCCGGACACCCCCTAATCCAGGACTCCCTCAGTAGCCCCTGAACCAGGCTTCAATGACGACGAGTCCGGCGCGCAGATTGTCTTCGACATTGCAAGGCGGGTTCCTCCTCCAAGTACTTCATAGAAGATTTTGAACACAAAGATAGTGTCCGGCTCTGCAAAATAAGTTTCCACATATGGCCATAGAGAGAATAATATTTACACAAATCTAATCTGCTGACGTATTCCATAGTGTGACGCACCACGGCCAAGCCTTTATTCGAATCGTTTTATTATCCCACCTCAGCGCGTCATGCGAGGCGGTTTCCTTGGCACGTCTTGTTAAATCAGAGATCGTGTCCCCTTATTCCGGGATTCTCATCAATACGGGCGTGGGTAACCCAACCGCGCCATTGATTACGGCGCTTGGAGATAAGCGAGTTTTACCAGGCTGGTGGGGACACGTAGTTGCGTCCACCCATATAAGGGGATAAGGATCCACCTTTTCACCTACGCCTTCTTCCTCCTTTGCCTATCCATTTTCGCGCCCTCGAGCTCCAGCGCCCAAGTTCGCACTCCCCACCTCAACCTTCTCCAGCCATGTCCGGAGCGGGAGGCAAGTGGATGGTCTCCTCCGTCACGGAGGGACACATCAAAAAACTGAGGAAGGCTGGATACTTGTCTAACGACATCGCGTACCGGCTTCCCGAAGAGGGGCAACTCCTCCCCACCCCAAGGCCCCATGAGAGGGTAGTGTTCCTTCCCCACTTCCTCCGTGGACTGGGCTTTCCTATCCACCCATTTGTCCGGGGACTCATGTTCTACTATGGCCTGGATTTCCATGATCTGGCCCCGAACTTCATCCTCAACATCTCGGTGTTTATCATCGTGTGCGAGGCTTTCCTCTGCATCCGCCCCCATTTCGGCCTATGGCTCAAGACTTTCAATGTCAAGCCAAAGGTGGTGCGCGGCAACCAGGCGGAGTGCAGAGGCGCCATGGTGGGCAAGATGCCCAACGTCTTATGGCTCGAGGGCTCCTATGTGGAGACCCTAAAGGGGTGGCAATCGGGGTGGTTTTACATCACCGAGCCGCGCGACCCTGAGTGGGTCGCAGCCCCCGAGTTCCGGTCCGGACCCCTAATGCGGCTCACGTCCTGGAAAGAGACAGGCCTGTCATGGGGCAGCAAAGGAGAGGTGACTGGACTGCAAACATGCATCCAAACCCTGGTGGACAAGCAGCTCAAGCTTGTCAATGTAGTCCAGGTTATGCTCATCCGCCTGATCCTCCCGTGTCAACAACATGCCTTCAATCTGTGGGAGTTCAACCCGGCGCAGCACCGAACTCTGAGCAGGCTCTTCGACACGACGTACGAAGATGCCTGGAAGGTGCTTTTCAAGGGCGCCGAGGCTCCCGCATCCGCTACCGAGGATCGCGGATTCAGCGCGCAGCGTCACGCTAGCGCAGTAAGTTGTTTGTACCTTTTATAGGGTATTAGTTTTTCATAGTTTAACTCTATGCGGGATCTAAGCTCCCTTACCTTTGACAGGTTTGGCAGGCGAAGTCCGGGCAGATCGACTGTCCGGCTCCTTTGCCCGAAGACCAGCCCGCTTGGCGAAGCTGCTGGTTCTGGCACCCCATGTGGTGCCGGAGAAGAAGGCCACGAAGAAGGCCACGTGGACTCGAAAAAGTGCCCGGCGCCAGGAGGTGTCGGGTTCATCATCCGACGGCTCCAAGGCGCATTCCTCCCGTGAAGACGAGGAGGAGGAAGAAGAGACCTCTCCCCCTCCAGCGGGCGAGAGAAGAAAAGGAAGGCCGCCCTCACTGGGGAGGCCGAAGGGTCCAAGAAGAGGAAAACCCTTCCTCCGGACTACTCCACCGACGCCGACGGCGGCGGAGAGGAGTGGCCGCTCAGGGCCAAGCCCCTGGCGAAATCGTAAGTATCCGGATACCAGAGTAATTCATAGTATTCCTTTATTGCACAGCTTTCCCTTATGTCGAATATGATTATGCAGCCCACCCAAAGACCGACTCGACGCGTCGTCGAGCGGTTCACTGGACTCGTCGGATGTGAATTTGCTTCCGACGGCTTCCTCCCCCCGCCCTACGGACGACGCCGAAGTGTTGTACCAACAGGTTCCAAGCCAGGAGGAGGTGGTCCTGGAGGCGCCGCAAGGCGACCTCCCGGACTCCAGGAGTAATGGGGATAAAACCCCCCCAGGGCTCCAAGTTCGGCTCTAGGTCGGACACCGCTCCGGAACCTTCAAAGGTTCCAGAGTCCGGCGGGCGACCTCCTTCCAAGAGGAGCAAGCCCACCGTGCCGGTGACCCCCGTCCAACCGGAGGCGCCGGACAATCTGTTGGAGGTGCTCAAAGGCGCCTCCATCGACGAGGAACACCGCACCATTATGAGTGCGGTGGTCCAGAAGGTTCAGTCCGCCAAGAGCGGACTGACTGAAGCTTGTACTAGCCTTTTAACAGGCTTTGAGGTAAGTAAAAATGTGTAAATAATATTACCACATAGACAGTAGCCCCTGATGCTCTGTTTGGCGCTCGGGAAGAAAAGCCGAATAGAGGATCAAATAAAATTCGCAGGAGTCTAACAAAAAGGAGTCAATATGCGTATGCAGGCCTCTCTGCTGGCGTCTGCCGCA
The DNA here is from genome assembly GCF_018294505.1 of Triticum aestivum. Lineage (NCBI taxonomy): Eukaryota > Viridiplantae > Streptophyta > Magnoliopsida > Poales > Poaceae > Triticum > Triticum aestivum. The sequence continues at coordinate 395,900,154 of NC_057809.1, forward strand.
TTGACTGCGGAAGTGGACACGCTAAAGCAGAACCTCGAGTAGTCCGAGCAAGAGCTCGGGCGTGCCAAGAAGCAGCTTGAGGATAAGGAAGGTAAGAAATACCTTGTTTAAATATATATAAAAAAGTGCAATTGCAAAAAATGACAGGATTATCGTGGCTATTATAGGGGCCACGTCGGAGGTGGCGACCCTTAAGCAAGCGCTGGTCGAGGCCGAGAAGAGGGCAGCCACGGAGCGCACTGAGAAGGAGAAGTATGAGGCCCAGGTTGGCAAGGTGCGGCAAGAGCTCCAGGCTCTCATGAAAAAACATGAGAGTTTGGAGCTTGACTCAAAGACGCGAGCGTCTGAGCTCGCGATGGCTATTGAAAATGCCAAGTCTGCCACGGCCGAATCCGAGAAGACCCTCCAGGAGTTGGATGCGGTGAAAAAGATAGCGGCGGGTAAGGCATTCTTTATGCAAAGCAAACACATAAACGTGAGTTACTTGTTACTTACCCGAATCCGGAGCTCTCCAGGAGCATTCTCAGATCTTCCCCGTAGCGTGTCCGATGCCACTGCATTCTATCGAGCCGAGGAGGGCAGCTCGACAGAGAAGGTGTTCTGGCCTCAGTATGCTGAGGCCGGACACCCCGTGCCCCTGAGCGACCAGCTGAAGCAACTGGTCGAGCTCCACAAGGCGGCCGAACAGGCCATGAAGGGCCTCATAGTTCGGCTGTGGCCTGGAGAGGCTCTGCCTGGGAGCTATTTCGGGCTGGTGCGGCGGCTGGTGGGGGCCTGTCCAAGGCTCGAAGTCATCAAGTGCTCCGTCTGCATTGAAGGTGCCTGTAGGGCCCTTGCCCGTGCTAAGGTGCACTGGGGCAAGCTGGATGCTGAGAAGCTTGTGAAGGACGGGCCACCGCTGGGGAAAGAGCATCGCAAGCCCGAGAATTATTATACAGATGTTCTGAAGGGTGCCCGCCTTGTGGCGGATGAATGTTCCAGGGATGTAATTTTTGAGTAAAACTCGCTCATTTTGTCCTGTGCACTGAAAACTTGTTCATATGCGCTAAGCAATGCTGTTGGAATTTAAAATATTACCTTCTGTGCGGCTGTTTATCAATTCTGAGAGATGGCGAGTCGTCGGCTTCTGCCCCCGTGCCGCTAGTGCTGGGGTGTTCGGGGATAAATCGGAGCGCTCTTTTTCCCATGTTTGGGTCCTTCGAGGGAGGCGCTCAGCACAACGAACAAGGCAATCGGACTATAATGCATGAACACTCTCACTTAGCCATAGAATTCTATAATTTTAAATTTTGGTGAAGCCCCTGGTATTCGGAAGACCGAGTTCGGGGCGCTATCCACGCCTTGGCCGGACAGAGCCGACTCCTCGCTCTAAGCGGCATAAGTCTTTAGGGACTCGAAAAACCTCTCGAACAGCGACCGGCTCTCGCTTCATCATGACAGTCAGTTTTAGCTTTCTCTACTGAGGTGCTCGACCCAGCTCAACTGGGGCACAATCGCAGTAGTTCTCCTAGTGCTACCTTAGCCGATATAGCGGAACATAAGGCACCAAAACATAGGAGCCGGGCAAACCCAACTATTGACCCAAGACATGATTCGGAGCCGATGCATATAATGCTATAAGTTCGGGGTGCCGCACTTATTAAAGTGTTCAGACTTCTCACACCATATTGAGGGGTACTAAAGCCCCTGGCGCATTTTGGCCGTACCAAAGTGTACGGGTGCAACATGTCGTTAAGGAACATATATTTGTAAAAAAAAGTAATGCAAAAATAGACAAAAGCTATGCATTGTTTATTAAAAAGGGTTGCGATCAAAGCAGAATGATACAAATAATGCGATAAGCAAAAGGTTGGACTATGTAACATGTCCGCTCCAGGGGCAGGCTGCGGAATGGTATGCGAAACAGGTATACTGCTCGTGATAGAGACCACCTGGGAGTTCCGTAATGCGGCATGGCTTGTCTGCTTCCCTGGTTCTTGCATCGTTTGTGCGGAAATTGAACTGCCGAACATGCCTTCCGAAGATTGGAGTCCTGAAAGTAAGATAAAATTAAAAAATTGGCAGCCCCTGGTGCGGTTTAAGCCGTGTTTCGGGCGTGCCGTGGTGGTGCCCCTCCCCCTGTACCCATGGTATTTCTAGAGCGTAGTTATGTACGCGAAGTACTGGTGTCGCATTTTTGCGAGGGCTGGGGTTGGGGTCGCATTGCTACGCCTGCTCGGAACGTGCCAAGCGGTCTTGTTGTAGGTTACTCCGGGCGTGCTTGACAGTGTCCGGACGTTTAATGGATGGACTGGAGAACTGCCTAGTGAGGCTGCTTTGTACTTCCGCTGCAAGGGCCGCTGTGTGCTCCTATGTTCGGAGAGAGCGTTCGGTGTTTCCATTGACCGTAATTACTCCTCGAGGGCCTGGCATCTTGAGCTTAAGGTATGCGTAGTGCGGTACCGCATTGAACTTGGCGAATGCGGTTCGCCACTACGGAATGGGACTATGTCGAAGATTAACTCCTCGCTTCGGAAATTATCCAGAGATCCGAAGACCACTTCAAGTGTGACTGAGCCTGTACAGTTGGCCTCTACACCTGGTATTACACCTTTAAAGGTTGTTTTGGTGGGCTTAATCCTCGAGGGATCTATGCCCATTTTCCGCACTGTATCCTGGTAAAGCAGGTTCAGGCTGCTGCCGCCGTCCATAAGGACTCTAGTGAGATGAAATCCGTCAATAATTGGGTCTAGAACCAATGCGGTGAATCCGCCATGACGGGTGCTAGTGGGATGGTCCCTTCGATCAAAGGTGATCGGGCAGGAGGACCATGGGTTGAACTTTGGGGCGACTGGCTCTACCGCGTATACGTCCCTTAACGCGTGCTTCCGCTCCCTCTTGGGGATGTGGGTTGCGTATATCATGTTCACCGTCCGCACTTGTGGGGGAAAACCCTTTTGTCCACTGTTGTTCGGTGGCCGGGGCTCTTCATCGTCATCGCTATGCAGCCCCTTGTCAGTATTTTCGGCATTTAACTTGCCTGCCTGCTTGAACACCCAACAATCCCTGTTGGTGTGATTGGCCGGCTTTTCGGGGGTGCCATGTATCTGGCACAAGCGGTCGAGTATTTGGTCCAAACTGGACGGGCCCCTAGGATTTCTTTTGAATGGCTTTTTCCGCTGACCGGATTTATAGCCTCTGAATCCGGCATTAACTGCCGTATCCTCAGCATTGTCGCCGTTAATGCGGCACTTCTGCTTGTTGTGACGCGACCTGCCACTACTGTCCCTGGTATCCGAATTACCAGGGTTTTTGGTCATATTGTTACTACGAGCATGCCAACTATCTTCTCCCGCGCAAAAGCGGGTCATGCATGTCGTGAGTGCTGTCATAGATTTTGGCTTTTCCTGTCCAAGGTGCCGGGCAATCCACTCGTCACAGATATTGTGCTTGAAGGCTGCTAGGGCCTCTGCGTCCGGACAGTCGACTATTTGATTTTTCTTTGTTAGGAACCGTGTCCAGAATTGCCTGGCCGATTCCTTTGGCTGCTGAATTACGTGGCTTAGGTCATCTGCGTCTGGGGGTCGCACATAAGTGCCCTGGAAATTGTCGAGGAATACGGCTTCCAGGTCCTCCCAGCAACTGATTGATCCTGCTGGCAAGCTGTTAAGCCAATGCCAAGCTGGTCCTTTAAGCTTGAGTGGGAGGTATTTGATGGCATGGAGATCATCGCCGCGGGCCATGTGGATATGAAGGAGATAATCCTCGATCCATACCGCAGGATCTGTTGTGCCATCATATGATTCGATGTTTATGGGTTTGAAACCCTCGGGGATTTGATGATCCATTACTTCGTCTATGAAGCATAGTGGGTGTGCGGCGCCTCTGTACTGGGCTATATCACAACGTAGCTCCAATGAGCTTTGTCTATTGTGTTCGGCCCTACCGGATTTGTGTCCGGCGTGATGGTTACCGTCTCGAGTCGTGGGGCGCCCACGTGATCCGTAGATCGATCTTGTTTGCCTTGCCTTGTCCTCCAACATATCTCGCAGGTCTGGCGCATTTTCCCGTGCCTTGGTACGGGGTGTGGCTTGAGTGGAGGGCCGAGAGGCCTCTCTGTCGCGGCCACGAGGTGGCCGGTCAGCCGTATCAAGTGCTGGTGATGTAGGTTTAAGTGCTTCCTCCTCTAATCGGGGTAGCACCCTGCGCTTTGGGTAGCTCTTGGAGGGGCGTTCGAGTTTATGCTCTTCGGCCGCAAGGACTTCAGTTCATCTATCGACTAGCAAATCTTGATCAGCTCTAAGCTGTTGCTGTTTTTTCTTGAGGCTTCTTGCCGTGGCCATAAGCCTGCGTTGAAAACGCTCTTGCTCGACGGGATCCTCTGGCACGACGAATTCGTCATCGTCAAGGCTTGCCTCGTCTTTGGAGGGAGGCATATAATTATCGTCCTCGACCTCTCTGTCTGCCGCTCTCTCATGAGGGCTGGCTTCTTCATCCTCCTGTGCTGAATCTTGCTGGAGGTGGTTTTCTTCGGCACTCTCCGGAGTATTATTATCTCCCGTGCTGGAATCACCATATTTGCTTTCGCGGGATTTTGAGCGGCGCCACTGACGCCGGCGCTTAGGCTGTTTCTTGGAGGGGTCATCCTCCGTTGTTCCATCGCCATCTCCTTATTTTGGAGTGTCCACCATGTATATGTCATATGACGAGGTGGCTTTCCAGGGCTCAATAGGCGCTGGTTCTTCATTGTCTCCTGCATCGGTGTCCATACGTCGATGTCTTTAGAGTCGAAGTCGAGCATGTCGGTTAAATCGTCGACAGTGGCTACAAAGTGGGTGGTAGGTGGGCTTTGAATTTCTTCATCGTCCGTATCCCAACCTTGCTGACCGTAGTACGGCCAGGGCTCTCCTGATAAAGAGAGAGACTTTAGTGTCTTCAAAATATCGTCGAAAGGTGAGTGCTGAAAGATGTCCGCGGCAGTAAACTCCATGATCAGCGCCCAATCGGATTCGATCGGCAGGGGCGCGGAGGGTTCAGAGTCCAGAGAGGAGTCCGGCTCCTTGGATTCGCGAGTCTCACGGAGTGCGGGGATGGTGTTCGGCTTGATCGCCGTTGAGATCGCAGCCCCCGAGGCGGCGTCCAACCACCCATCCTCGATCGGCGCAGTTGGCTCCGAATTAAGGGTCGAAGCCGATGCGGGTGCGGCCTCCAGGGCACTGTTCGGCGGCAGAGCTAGATCATGCTCGTCGTGACAGTGCGGCGCGCTCGGCAGTGGCTCGAATCCGTCGAAGATCAAGTCCCCGCGGATGTCAGCCGTGTAGTTTAAACTTCCAAATCTGACCTGTCGGCCAGGGGCATAGCTTTCGATCTGCTCCAGGTGGCCAAGTGAATTGGCCCGCAGTGTGAAGCCACCGAAGACGAAGATCTATCCGGGGAGGAAAGTCTCACCCTGGACTGCATCGCTATTGATGATCGTAGAAGCCATCAAGCCTAACGGCGACGACACAGAGGAACTCTCAATGACAGCACCAATGTCAGTGTCAAAACCAGCGGATCTCGGGTAGGGGGTCCCGAACTGTGCGTCTAGGCCGGATGGTAACAGGAGGCAAGGGACACGAAGTTTTACCCAGGTTCGGGCCCTCTTGATGGAGGTAAAACCCTACATCCTGCTTGATTAATATTGATGATATGGGTAGTACAAGAGTAGATTTACCATGAGATCGGAGAGGCTAAACCCTAGAAGCTAGCCTATGGTATGATTGTTGTTCTGTATGTTGTCCTACAGACTAAAACCCTCCGGTTTATATAGACACCGGAGAGGGTTAGGGTTACACAAAGTCGGTTACAATGGTAGGAGATCTATATATCCGTATCGCCAAGCTTGCCTTCCACGCCAAGGAAAGTCCCTTCCGGACACGGGACAAAGTCTTCAATCTTGTATCTTCATAGTCCAGGAGTCCAGCTGAAGGTATAATCCGGCCATCCGGACACCCCCTAATCCAGGACTCCCTCAGAGGGGCTGCCTTTGCGCCCACCATGGAACGACGTCTACATGAAATTTTATTGCCACACAAGGCTCGTCTCTTTTTCTCTACATGATCAGTTCTATTGTGTACAATATCTGGCATGCATAGGAATAAAACATAGTGAGATTATGTAAGGAGTGCATGCACAAATCCAGAGTGATGGTAGCAAACTGTGGATAGACCCAAAACCAATGATAGCAGGCAGATAATAGCTTTAGTTAAAAAATATAGATAATGGCTCCTTTAATGTTTGTTTGCACCCAACATGAAACTCATAGTAGACACCGGAGATTAACCAGATAGTAGACAGATAGTATTGATTGTGGCCCCAATATGTACCCCACAACCATTTAAAAACTCAAGTTTCAGCATTAGTTTGGACCTGACTCGGAGTCTAATAGGTGAACACGACGATAATGTAGCGTGTCATCATATTAAGCGACGCATAACGTAAGCAGACACGGAAGAGTGCGACCTCTCTTGCGGACCCGTGTAGTCCTCAAGGTCATCTGCTCAGTTGATGATGGTAATGCAGTTGCCGTGGCTGCTGGCGGCGGCGAAGAAAATCTGAGGCGGCAAAAGACAGTCTGGAGAGCGGATCCCTGCTGTGGTGAACCCTTCCGTCGTTGGAGCAGCTGAGCTGCAGTGGAACACAGCGCCGCAGGAGCAGGACAAACCACACAAGGTTTACTTTGACACATATCTGTAATAGAAGTAATTGAGTAAGGGCTTGTTTGAATTTGAGGATTCTAACAATGCAGGGATAGGAAATAGACAAGAATAGGATAGGAATGCACGTGCAAAACAGAGAATTTAAAAACACAGGATTTCTGCCAATCTGGGTGTTTGATTCACAACAATTGGAAGATCACAGGATGCAAAAAAGCATGGTGAGATTAAGTCAAACCACAAGAAAATGTACGGTTATAATGCTATTATGTTACTATCTCTTAGTCTTGTGCTTGATGAATAGGAATATGAAAAGGAGGAGAAGTGGAAATTAGAATTCCTATGGGTTTTCTTTCAAGGAGACACTAAAGGAACAAATCCTACAGTTTTCCTTTGCTCCATTACTTTGCACCAAATTCATGAAAAGTAGTACCATAGGAAACTTTCCAATTCTGATGTTTTTCATTCACTTTTCTTTTAAAGCACTGGCGATTCTAGTAGGCAGGCTTGAGCAAGGAAAATCCTACACTAAAAATGTTTTTGTGCTACTTCTATTACTTTGGACCCAGGCCACTGCCATACTAGCTCAACTCCCAGGCCCATCGACAAATGCACAGCTCAAACGCGCAGAGATAAATAATGATGGCGTTCAAGAGAGTCCATCATGGATAGCTAAGTTTCCTAGTACCTCACTGCTTGTCATATAGTAGGATAAAATAATCGTATTTCCCATTACTTCGAGTGCTCAGTGGATAATATATATAACATGTAGAGTAAAAAAGAGATGCAACAAGTGTACAACCTCTTTGGCGAAGCCATGTCAATCTCAGCGTGATTGGGTTGGCCGGTGAGGATGCTCTGGCTGACTTGGCTGTCGGAGGAGGGGAAGAAGATCTTAGGCATCTGGAGATGGATCCCGAGGTACTGCTCCGCTGTGATGGAGGGTTTCGTCGTTGGAGCAGCTCCGGTGAGTTGTACGACGCCGAGGCTGAAGCAGGACAAGAGAGACAACGAACAACATTAACCTGAGTGGAATTCTAATAGCATCTCCAATACATGACGTAAAATACATAACCGCAAAGTGCTAAATGTAAAATACACCAGCCGCTCATCTCTGAACTTAACTGTCGAAACTGAATTTAACTGTCGAAACTGAACTTAACTATCAAAACTGAACTTAACTGTCGAAACTGAATTTTGCTGTCGAAACTGAACGCACAAGCAAGGTGAGGCTACACGTCGGTCGACTGACTTTTTCATCTCTGGTCAGTTGATTTTGCAGCCGTTGGATACAAAATCAAGGGCCTGCGGTTCATCTTCAACCTCCACCCCCCTGAGCCGGCAGCCACCACCGGCCAAACAGCAGCCCCCCCGCCGCCCGCGGCCGGCGGTGCGCCACCTCGCCTGCCCCGAAAACACTCCCCACTGCCGGTCC
>NC_057809.1:395908512-395934563 GCF_018294505.1 Triticum aestivum
GCCACCGCCCTGCCAACGCCCCGCCACCGCCGGCGACCACTACCCCCATCCTAAACCCTAAGATAGATAGTGGGGTACCTCTCCAGCGAGCTCCCCTCCCCGCTGTGGTTGGTTCTTCTGTCACCCCGGCGAGCCCCCCACCCCCTGAAAATCGATTAACCCAAAAGTCGATTCAGTCGATTGAAGTGTAGCTAAATCGGAGCAGCATCGCAAGCAAAAGCAAGAGCGAGAGCAGCATCGCTAGCAAGAGCAATAGCAAGAGCAGACCAGGTAGGGGACCGAGAGCAAGAGCAGATCAGCAGTGCGAGCAAGAGCTAAAGCAGCAGTAGCTCCTACTGATGTGGACGTCACCGCAGAGGGAGCGACGCCGTGGAGGAAGTGGCCGGCGACACCGCCGTGGATGGAGCCGTGCCGTGTCGGGTCGGGACCAAGCGCCGACAGCACCGTGAGATCGAATGCAGAAGAAAATGCGGCGATTAGTGTACAACCTCTTTGGTGGCGCCGATTAGGCCGCAGCTTCATCCGAGGAAACGGTGATGATGATGCTCTTTCGGTGGTGCAGGTGAAGACGGCGGTGTGGGAATGGTGGTGGCGTGAAAGACGAGGAGAACGTCGGGGCAGCTCCTTGGAGGTGGAGGACGGGGTGGCTGAACCGGCGGGATGATGAGATCGACGATGGATCCTCATCCGGTACGGTGGATGAGGGACGTCGAGGTGTTGCTGTGGACGACGTCGTCGGGGAAGAGGCTCCGGCTAGGTGGCGGACGGAGCAGGGTGTGGGGTTTCGTCGCGGGTTTTCGCGGCCTCGGTGTATGAATGGGTGGGCGGATGGGATGGCAGTGGGGAACCATGGCTTAGAGACACGCTTGTCTGAAATGTGGGGTAAGTTACGAAAGTACCCCCACCGATTTGAGGCGGTTCTTTTGGTTTAGGGGTACCATGGGCATTTCGCGTGTCGGGATTTCACAGGAGGTGTGATTTTTTGCGCGCGTTGTAATCTCGGAATAGCAAGGCGCGGGTTGAGATGGAGGGAGTTGTCGGAGCACAACGAAAGAAAGATATATCTTAAATATTTCGGGCTAACAAGGCGCGGGTTGAAGAGGCGGGAGTTTTGCAACACGATAGATAGAGACGCTAGCTTGAATTTTCGGCATAACAAGGCGCAGCTTGAAATTTCTGAAGAACAAGCTTAACGTGTACCATAAAAAGACAATTTGCACCTCAACACGCACAACACACACAAACACCATTTAGACTAGAGTAAGGTACACGTGCATTGCACGCATGAGATTTGGCAACCAAATTATGAATAAATACCACATTATAGCATGCAAGCTTTGAGTCATATATGCATGATGTAGATGTTCATTTAATTCTTATAGTTCATTTCATTTAAAATCATCTAGTTTTTATAAGAAAGCTAATCTATTTTAATACTCATGGAATTATGCATCATAAGACATAAAGTAAAAACAAATAATGGCAAATCATGTAGAAAAACATTTGGGCAATTCTGATACGGAAGATTCTAGAACAAATAAGAAGTGCTTGTGTTTTGATGTTTGTGCATTATGCTTAAGTTCAACCATGAAGTCTTCTAGATTATACATGTGGCAAAATCTGGTGGAATCTAGATGATATGCAACGGCCAGTAGTGCTCAAATTTGCCATCTTTGGACCATCGGATTCGCCTCATGCAACGACCATCTTTCAAAGTTAAAGTTACCCACACACAATATAAAAAAATATAAAATATATATAATATATATAGGGGTATAGATATAGATATGTGATGCGAAAGCCGCCCATCATCTCCAATTAGAATAGTGTGTCCATGCACGGATGCGACGTGGCCAAATGATGTTTGCCATCGGTATTTCAAATTCAAATCAGTCTGACCTTGTTCAATGTGTATACATTACAATATGCTCGTTTCCAAACCAAACCGCGCAGATCTCCGTTATATTCATGCATGCATGGGTTTCAAACATCAGGATCTCTTATTCAAATATTTGAATTCAACTTTACATTGATTATGACCTCACCTATTCTTTTACACCCACACAGTAGTCTTCTCTTTGTAATTGTACCACTAACTTTCTCTCATGTATGCAAGCACACACACTACCAGTCGGCATTGTCCATCGCACGCATGCAATCTTTTTCTTCAGGTCGGTCTCCCATTAAGGCACACACCCACACACATCCCCCTCTCCATCATATCAGGCATTCTTTATCTCTCACGCATGCATGCGCAACGATCGATGTTCCTCTATGTATGTGTGTATATAGCTAGGTCTTTCATAGTTTTCCACACAAACCGATCAATTGATATATCCAGTGAGGTCTCACCCTCTTTCCCACATCCACATCGATCAATCTATACCTCTCTATATAGGATTAACATCTATAGCTAATACACCCACATTAATTATATATCCAACGTCCCCTCTCATCAGCCATGCCTTCCGCTTCATCTCTCATACGCGTGCACAATGGCGAAGACAGGGGGCAGTAAGGGCCCTCCCCCCCTAACATCACTATATATCGAGGCTAATATGAATGTGATCATTAGACAATTGCTACTAAAAATGGTTTAAGTTCATGAATTGACCCTCCTCGTAAAGGATTAGCAATGCTTGGCCCCCTGGATCATTTATTTTTCATGGCTCCGCCACTGCGCGCAACAACGCACGTGTTCGCACCCTCTCTCTAAATATCGATCTCGCACTTGTGCATTCCTTCATAGTCTCCCTCCACTCGGCCCCTCGCACCATGTTCTAGCCTCCCACCGGATTTTGCCACATGTTCAATCTAGCAGACTCCATGGTTGAACTTAAGCATAATGCACTAACCTCAAAACAACAGTGGTTCTCTTTTGTTCTAGAATCTTCCGTATCATAACTGCCCAAACTTTTTTTCTAGTTGAATTTCCATTATTTGTTTTTACTTTATGCTTTACAACGCACAATTCCATGAATCATAAACTAGATTAAGGGATTCTTTGATTCAAAGGATTCTCAAAGGAATTTTGGAGGATTCTAATCATTAGGAATTTTTCCTATCTTGGTTGTTTGATTCATAGGATTGTAAACCATAGGAATTTTTCCATATGATTCATTTGCACTAGATTTCGTAGGAAACATCACATCCACTCAAACCTCTTTGAAAGAATTCTGCGTTTTTTCTATGCACAATCAAACACTCGTACAATCATGTAGGATTCAAGACGACATTCCACTATAATCCCATGTTTTTCCTATTCCTGCGTTCTTACCTTTTTTTATAAAAACTAATTGATTTTGAATGAGATGAACTATAAGAATTAAACGAAGGGCTACATCAAGCATATATGACTCAGAGCTTACATGCTATAGTGTGGTATTTATTCATAATTTGGTTGCAAAATCTGATGTGCAAAACACGTAAATTAGAATACCAATGGCACGCTACACAGTGTCTCTCTTACAGTTCATGAAGCCACGTGGCACATGTGGAGGCGTTGTCGCGACCTCCTTGCATGGATTGATCACAGTGACATGCTGCTGGTTCCAGAAGAATGTACTCGTCCTCCCTGAGCCATACTGACGATACATGCACGAAGCGAATATGTGTACGGACGCCACGCACGCACTCATTCCCTCGCACGCACATGCGGGTACACGGGCGGACGCAATTTTGTACCAAGATCCACCCCATGTGATAATTTGACGCGTGTAAAGTTGTTCACTTCATTGATGGTCAATTAATACAGCGCATGCAAATTGAGTGGACGTGAGGGCGGAAGAAAGACATTATTAGTCCACTTCGCGCATGCGAGTAGTTAAATCGTGGGTTGCTAGTAGTACTTCCATTGGTCTCCTTCGTATTTTGTGCCAATTTTTAACAGTAACATAATATTTATGCATTTGAGCAGTCTAGTACTTGAAATTTATGTTCCGCTAAACTCATCGGGAGCCATTTCGGGCCTCGAAACCAAAACCATCAATTAATCTTTACCTTGTTCCCATCACATTCGAAAGCCTGCTCACACCTACTAGTACGTACCAAACCTGAACCTTTTCCCACTATGCAGGTATTAGTACTAGTGCTAGTACTTAGGTTATAAAAAGGGGAACTACCTAATCGAAAATTACTCTATCTTTCCTCCTCATAAGTGCTTCTTCTTCGTCCATCGTTGCCATGGCCGGTGAGCAGAGCTCTAGGTCGAGAACTACTTGTAACAAGGGAGTGGCAACCAAGGCTGCAAAAAAAAGAGAGGGCTCGCCTCCACGCAGAGACCTCGAAAGATCTCTCACGGGCAGGTGATGGCTCCCAGGAGCGCCCTAGCCGTGGAGGCAAACATGCCGAGCCAGCGGAGCTGGAGTCGTTATCCCTCGACGGCATGGCCGATCAGCTCAATAAGCACCTCAATAAGCAGAAGGAGTTCATCCAAGGCTTGATGGAGTTGCTGTAGGAGAGCCTCAACGACATGCCCGCTGAGCTCAATCAGCAGGGGGAGTTGACCGCCGGCTTGGTGATGCTGCTGATGAAGAGCATTCCCTCAGAGAAGAAGGCAACCGGCGAAATCCTGCAACTTCAGGAGGACAAGGCGAAGCTGTGCCACGAGATCGACCTGTTGAAGGAGAAGAACGCTGGTTGGAAGAAGCTGCATGAGAATAGTAGTTCCTCGATGAAGATGCTGCAGGCCCTCGTCATGGAACAGAAGGAGGAGTTGGCGAAGCTCCGCATCGAGCATGCGGCTGCTGTCAAGGTACGTAATGCGGCCGTGGAATAGATGATGAAGGCTCGCGTCGAGAAATCCCGCGTCATGGACAGAATGAAGAAGATGGCGGAAGAGACACGCAAGGAGAAGGAGGTCGTGGAGGTGATGAAGAAGCAGTTACGACTCCGCGGCGAATTAGATCATTTGGGGTGATAATCTTCCTTCTTCTTTTGCTCCCGTGTTTCATCTTTTGCTTCGGTTGTTTCGCCGCACGTGTCACATTCTCTGCGAGGCATGAATAGAACAATGGTTTTTTTGAGGGAATGAATAGAACAATGCTAGCAATGAGATGACTAGAAAATTAGATCATTTTTTATCGCCATATGGCACTGGGCTACCGCGTTTCGTGCTCCTCCGTCACAGTACTACTCCAGTGGAAAACTTGAGTATACCGCACGGTTCTTTGCTCCTCCTCGATCAGGTCGTCGGCGCATTTATACGAGCAGTCAAATCACAAGGCCCCACCTTCCAGCAGTAATGAGCAGTCAAATCACAAAGGCCCTCGCCTCTCGTGAAACCGACCAAGCTAGACTGCCCCGCCCTCTAGCCTTTTAAAAAATGTATACTTTTGTATAGCAGTAGTATCGATGGATTGTGCCATGGAGCAAAACTTGAAATCAAAAAAAGGTGGTACATATAGAGAGTGCTCGTCGCCAAATTATGCATATAGTACTATTAAAAAGGCTAGTCACAATAATGGTGTCCAACACAACCCACCCCTCAAATAAAACTAAGAGGGTGCTTGGATACGTTTTAGTCCCATGACTAAAAGTAGTGGGACTAAAACATGCTAGCCTCACCCATGCTTGGATCCAAATACTAAAAAGTCTAAAATCAAGTTAATGAGCATTTATTATCCTCCAAACCCTCCAATCCAAAACTTGCCTGTGTTAAAGGAGAGGAGTTAAATGAGTAGAGAGAGGACTAATCCAATTTTAGTAGGGGTACCCCTGACTAAAATTTTTTAGTCTCAAGACTAGTTTTAGTCCCACTTTAGTCAGGGGAGCTTGGAACTTTAGCCTCTTAAAGAGACTATTTTTAGTCAGACTAAAATAAGTCCCTTGGATCCAAGCACCCTCTAAGCATCCTGGAATTCTTTGACAAAACTAAGCACCCTGAAATTCTTTGACAACTAAACTGCTGGCTATATGATGTTGGCCATATATATTGTACGTATATAATGTGAAGAAACAAGTGGTAGTACTATACCAACTAAAAGATGAAATGTAATAAATACTAGTATGTACGTACTGAAGAGTTAAAGTAACAAGAAAAAACATAACATAGTTCTATTGGGGGATCAGCACAACACACCCCTCAAATTAAATTAAGCACACCTGAAATTAAACTTTGCAACTATTCCGGTAGACACTTCAATAGAACCACCATGAGCAACGACACTGCCACCTTACTCGGAGTCCTCGTCCACGTCCTCAACTTCGTCCTTGTCCCTCTTCCTCTTGGCCCATACTTCTTTGCTTAAACCGCACACTTGGCTGTTGCTCTTCATCCAACCCTTGTAGATATTGAAGCAAAGGTAGCCATCCATTGCAGCGTAGTGGATGTGGTCTATATCTAGTACATTCCTCTGCCATGCATGACGATGAAACGTGTATGTAGGTTTCTCCAGTTTACCGTATGAAGGATGAACCATGGCTCCTGCCAGGGTCAGCATTGAAGGCTGACGAGAGGACACCAGCCGATTCTTCTGGAGGTCGAAGGTGTTGCCTACAACGAGGCCTATCCGACGCAGGATTTCTTTGTCGTTACCAAAGTCTACAGTAACGAATTTGACTAGGTTGCTCTGGAGGAAGTCCTTAAAATCCTGGCACTCAATGTGGGCATGGCATATGTGGTAGACCAAGCATAAGTCATGCACGCAAACCTGGATCACGGCGGGCTTCTTCCTCTCTTTGTCCTTTAGATACTTCTCTGGTCCCAGGACTGTGGTGTACTCAACATCTAGCCCAGCGACCCACTCATCATCTGAGTCTTCGAACATGCGTCTGAAGCGAGAAAGGCATCCTTTCACCGTCGTGGAAGAACAGGTGTAGATGACGTCGAACTCATCGCCGGTGATGGTTCTAACCTTGTACTCACCGCCAATCATGGAGATTTGGGACGCCATGGATTTGGGAGGAGGGTTAGGATTAGTGGAACTGCCGTAATGTGAATGGACGGGACGACTAGGAGCGAACCGCCATAGTATTGAAGGATGTGCGGGGATGAGTAGGAGCGAACTGCCAGCGTGTGAACGACAGGGTAGTGGCTTTCCATTCTCCCATGATCACGGGGCCCCACCTGTCCAGCAGTAACTCGCTGTCAAATCACACAGCCCTACGTTTGCAGCAGCCTACTCCCTCGTCTTCTCGCGTCTCTGTCGAACCGACTAGGCGGAACTACCCCGCCGCCTACCGCACAGGAAAAGCCCCACCCTCGACTTTTAAATAGTATACAGTATACTAATTTTGTATCCATGGATTGCGCCCGTGCCATGGAGCAAAGCGTCTAGAAAACGGCTAGCAAAGCGTCTAGCATGCCCGTCGTGTTCGCGTCGCACCCCACACGGTCGGTCGGTCTGGCACGCTGCTCTCCGAATGCAACACGTGACATATTGCGTTTGCACACACATGTGGGATGACAATTGAGAACCGACCATAGGCACACTTCCCGGCCCCACAAGTCGGGTGACTTAATAGAAGAGGGAGACGAGCGATAGTACTAGAGAAGTGTTGTACTACGTTGGTGCCTAGACGATCCCTGCAAGACATGGAAGATCAGTTCGTCCATGCATGTGACCAGACTCCAGCAGACATGCCTGGATTGGCTATCGTCTACATATCGTGCAGGCTGTGTTGTACATGGCTGTAGTTGTGGTGAGAAATCTAAAAAAAGGTTTCTTGTCATCTCGCAAAATTAGGTATCATGTGCTTCGGATCACTGTGAGGGTTAAACAACGACAACTGAGTTGGGCTAGTCATTGGGGGCACATGCACGAACAGTGACTACTCGGCTGCCATCTAGGTCAAGCCGGCTATGTTAATTAGGACATCTATCGACGGACCCCTTTTCTACGAGTTTATCTTTAATTTGAGCTTTGTTCCTCATCTAGTTTGTCCGTCGGGATTCATGTTGTCTCCTTTGGGCAGTGAGGTTATGATTTCTTGTCATGTGGCATTTTTTCGTGTTATATGTTATAATCCGGCGCTTCAGATCAAAATGACGACAACTGCGCCTCCGGGCCACGTGCATGAAGACTTCTCGACAGTCATTGACGAGGTCAAGCCGGCTCCGGTAGACAAAATAAAACTAGTACTACTCCACTATATAGGCAGGAGCCTCCGCGCTTGCTTGCTAGTGTTGCTCTCTTCACACTATCTCAGCCTCTCTAGATCTAAACACGACAGCGGTGGCCACACTCTCTCTCTCTCTGTGCTCACCGCTGGTCACAGATCCGGCCGGATCCTCTCCGCCGGGGAAGGTCAGAAGGTGCAACGTTCACGCGGTCGTCCTCGGCGACGGCTCTTACCCACTGCTGGGCGCGTCCTGATCAGCCTGCCTTGCCATTCTCTCCCAAGCACCGCTGGCGAGGGAGGGCCTCCGACCCCTTCTTCCTCGCTGCCGTAGTGTGGGCAGATCCGGCCTCCCGCCACCCACCTAGCAACATCCCGGCGACCATCAGGTATAACTTCCTTCGAAACCGGCCTTGCTCTACTTCCCGAGCTCCTGACGTTGCTGCATTTGTATCTTTTACTATTTCTCAGGCCCCCTCATAGATAGGATCGATCGGCTGTTCAAAAACCACCTATCTTTTTATGTTTAAGAGGTAAAACTAGTTCATGCACTCGAATCTAGTACTACTTGGTTCAAACAAGGAAGAAAGGGGGTGAGGGGTGGGGGAGTATTTGTTACTTGAATCTAGGACTTGGTCGAAAGAGGAAATAATGGGGGCGAAAAGTAGCAGAGACTGGCTATCCAACTGGTCTCTAGGTCTAATAGGGAAATAAAGGGAAACATAGTACAAACTCAATATAAACCCGATCTATTGGTTGAAAAAGGAAAGAAAGTGGGGACTGGGGGACAAGTCAATAGAGTAAGTCCAGCACTAGATTTGCTAGCCTCACACAGTATAAGGTGGCTATACCGAACAAAAATGGGACCAACCCAGATATCCTGTTCTGATGTTTGTTGCCCCGAGCCACTCTTATGTAATGCCACTGGTAAAATGTAGCAGTCGCACTGTTAAAAGTAAGGACACGTTAAACCAATGTTGTTTTCAATGTAATGCCTCCAGTAATCTGAATCAATGGCACTTCTTTACATGTCCTGCTAAAATTTCCCATTAAGATAAGTTGGTTCTTTTCATTAGAAATGCAACTGTCCTGGTCCACCTACTCTCCCGTGCCCAAAGTAATGTCGTATTTAACGGTTGTCATAGTTAATCCTAATGCCCACGCTAATATATAGCAATGCCAGTGCTTTAGAAATTGCTACTGTCCCTGTAGGATTGCCATTCAGATAAGGAACATGCTTTTTTCATTTGATGCATGTTTCGTCACTTGTTAGTCACCCTCCTTTCCACCTTTTTGTGCAAACAGAGATATACATTTCACGCTCAATCTTAGTTGAACTGCACAAATGATATCCAAATTATAGTTGAGCATTCTAGGAGCTTCACAACCAACCTTGATGTTGCTCAATTTTATTGCAACTAATGAAGAAGAAGCTCTGTGGGTTTCGTTTTCTGATGGAAATGGAACCAGGGCTGGAGCCCTTTTCTTATTTTTTTTAAGAAGCTGCTAGCTCATGGGACATTGCTTCATTTTAGGTGAACTGCACCAAAAGGTCCCATGAATTGAATCATCCATGTTGGTGACTGAAAGAGCCAGCTTCAGCATCCCAGTATAAGCACCCCTGGCTTCCATCCTTGCGACACACGGTACACCTCGTTTGCCACCTGCTCAACCCTAGTGTCCCTGATAAAATGAAGTAATAATACAGTTAAAATAGAGCGAGTGTCATCTCTATCATTTCATTTCCAATGTAGATAAAGAATGTGCTTCTCTTTGTTAATGTATGTTTCATCAACTAGTCCCATTGTTAATGTTTAAGCATTTCTGCAAACTGGGGTGCTTAATTTTAGTTGATATGTACAAAAATAGAGATTTGAATGTCTCAAGGCGCCTCCTTGTACTACTACTATACACTGATGTTCATCACTGGCAGAAGGTGTATCTGGGAGACTTGGGACGATGTCCAGTATGAGGCGTACCGTATGAGGCGTCACAGGGCCCATCTCGCCCTCGCAGCATGGCATACTATGATACTATCGCAATATTTTCTTCTTTTTTTGTGTGTGTTTCATCAACTAGTGCCACTATAATGTAATCACGCTTTTTCATTATCTGTGCAAATAGGGTTATTCAGCTGCATTTTGGTGGAATTGCACAAATGTACATATGGAACCGGCATATATGCAGAGTGTGAGGTGGTTTTGCAATGGAGAAGATCAGAAGAGGGAGAGGCGAGACGGTGGTTTTGGAATGGAGATGATGGAGAGGAGAGGAGGTGGTTTTGCAATGGAGAAGAGGGACAGGAGCGTGCGGCCGTGATTTAGGATTGGACGAGAGGGCCGGCACGCTGTGACTGGATCAAAATCAAAATCAATTTACCCTTCAATTAAGAAAGCGACCCCACATTAACTAGTCTCCCTTTTATTCTGGGTCATAATTGACCATGATTTTCGCACATAAAATATATGTTATACGTTGCAAAAATAATATAATTTGAAAGTACATTCAGATACGAACCAAAGATACAATTTTTGGTGACATGCATTCACATTTTGCTTGTCAAATACAGTACGTGGTCAAAATTTGACCCAAAATACGCAAAACAACAAAAAAAAATACTTCCAAGACCAACGCCGCTCTTCCGCTCTTCTCCTCTTAAACCACCGCCGCTCCTCTCCTGTTCCAATCTAAATGCAGCGCCGCTCCTCTCCTCTTCCATTTCAAAACCACCGCCCCTCCTCTCTTATTCCAGTCCAAAACCAGCGTCGCTCCTCTCCCGTTCTAATCCAAAACCAGCGCTGCTCCTCTCCTCTTCCATTCAAAAACCACCGCCGGCGAGTGAAGGTGTTGTGGAGAAGTAGATCGATGGAGGGGTACAACTGATACGTGAGGATCGCAGACAGCGACCCTGTGAAGCTAGCTAGAATGTTGGAGATACAGTCTTGGTTTGACAACAAGGACCAACTAGAGGCAACGTTGACATCCATGGCCAAATATCTGCAACGGAGCGAAAAGGCGGCGATACTCCCGAAGGGAGTCGCGCCGGAGTACATAGAGCTGCTCCTCTGGGCCATGGAGCAAAAAGATTCACCGAATCCGACCGTGAGGGAGCGGTGGTGGGAGTATCGATCCCAGATGGAGCATCCACCAGAGATTGAAGGATCGAGCATCTACAGGGTGCCGTTTGTGAGGGTGTCCTGCCAGAGCGATCCGGTGGAGTCTTCGCCGACCGAACCCAACTTCAAGAGGAGAAAAGCAGTTGGCCCGATGACGCTTCCCCGCCATCGTCTCCCTCGCTGTTCACATCGTCTCACGGGGCGACTGTCTACCGCCGAGGAATAGGAGGGGGCTGCCCCCCAGCCCAATAGTCAGGCAGGTTGTGAATTGTCAGGAGGAGCTTAGGGTTGTTAGTATTTGCAGGTTGTGAATTGTGTTTTGTGTTGTGTATTTTGAGAGTACTTTCAGATATGAATGCCTTTTGAATTTCAGATTTGCAGTATTGAGCATATGAAGTATTTTATGAATTCTAGAGATCTATTTTTAACACTTAAAAAATGTAGCTTCATAGGACTATAAAAGTGCAGACAATGTGATTCTCAGAGAAGAAACTGCAAGTTTTAGTTTCAGATAAGAAACTGCAAGTTCAGTTTCAGATAAGAAACTGCAACTTTCAGAGGCAGAGCATTTATATTAACACGGCCTTTTCAAACAGGGTTAACATCATGTTGGAAGTTTTATTCATGATCGAAAATGAAACTACCAGCCAGTTAACATCATGCTGATCAACATTCATGCATAGCACATCTTCATATGATGCACAGTCATAATGCCCACACGATGTCGAGTGTGCGAAACACAGAGAAAACGAGAGACGAAGTTTTGGCAAGTGTTGGACGTGGTTTTGGGCTGCCCCGTCTAGGCTTTGATTTTTAACATGCGCAGCCCACGACCTCGGATTGGAGGTCCATAGGCCTGTTTGTATTTTCTTAGGGCTGTCATGTATCGACCGGCCTATGGACCTCCCATCCGAGGTTTTATTTTTGGCAGCCCAATTTATGTATTTTTTTGAAGAAAACGCAGAAGTCTGTTCTATTTTTCTATATAAGAATAGGAACGCTAGGTCTAACTTATGTTTCCCTTCTAACTATATTATATATATTTAAATTATTTTATATGTTATTATATATTATTTTTATTGTCATCATATATTTAACAGATACTTACATATGTAAGAAAACAATATCCCACATTTTATTAACTTATAAAAATAATTTCTTAATAAATAAAATCCTGGATTGTTTTGGCACGAAAATCCTAGTGGTTGTGTACAAAATCTTGGTAAGATTTAAGGACGAATGTAATAATATCACTTAATATTTAAATATATTTATAACAAAATGCTCAGCCCCTTTTTATTTTTTGATAACATTGCTGGCCCAACCCAACATTATAATTAGAATCAGCCCAGCAAAATCGTGTATTTCGAGAAAGTGCAAATGACCTGTAATTTTTTAGGAAATAAAATAAATGGGCTGCATGGATGCTACATTATTTGTTCACCCAGCCCAGCTAATGGCTGTAATTCAAAAAAAAGATCAAATTGATTGTAAATTCTACCGCACAAAAAAGACTGTAAATTCTGAAAAATGGGTTGAATACGTGCCACATTTTTGGAGGCTGAAAAGTGGGCCAATAGGTCGAAGCCAACGCAAGTCGTTGTCAATTTAGTCAACAAATGATTTTGACATGTTAGTCGTTGGATTTACATCCAATGACCGACATCCATCTTCAATCTCTCGTCTTCTTCCTCCAGCGCCGCCGGAACCACCTCCCGCCTCCTGCTGCTAGCAGCTCTGCTTAGCACGCTTCGCTATGAAGCGCTACTCCACCGTTGGCCAGGCCATCCCTCCATCCCTCCACACCTCCTGTTCTTCTCCATCGACTGCCGAACCACACCGCACTAGAACTAGTTAACCCTCGTACACCTCTCCGTCTGCGACTCTACTCACGCATCTTCCCATCTCCGGCTTGTTGCTGTCCGGGGCCTCGCCATCGTCCACCACCTTGGATGCGCTCGGCGCGGCGTGGTCAACGTGGCCAACGAACGACACCACCTGAAGTAGACTGTGCATGGAGAGGCTGACAGTTGGGTCCACGGCCGCACATAAGGAAATGCCTCCTTATTATGCGCAAAATAATGATTCCTCCACCTGACATCTGGGACCCACCGGAAGGGCCTCTGTATTTCGCGAAAATAACGTGCCCCCCGCTGACATGTCGGACCCACCAGCTATCTTCGCACGCAAGGAAGTGCCTCCTTATTACGCACAAAAAATGAATATTCCCCCTGCCAGCTGGAACCCAACATAGTGGGAGGCTAACTTGTGGGCCTACCAAGTTGACGGGGACGGAGGGCTTTTTCACCTTAGTCAATATGAACGATTCTAGCTCCTGTTACCGTACGATGTTCATCCAACGGCCGTAGTGCTTCTTCAACCTCTGGTCTTCTTGCTCCAGCTGCCCAAACCAACGCCGGTCGTGCCGCGTTCTCCTGCCTCCCGTGGCCGGCTGTGATGCCGCGGAGGCCTCACCGTCCCCTACTACTCCCACCGCTGGCCAGACCATCCCTCTACTCACCCACACCCCGTGTTATTCTGCGGCGACAGCAGCCTCACACCGCAGCCGAACCAGTGAACCCTCGCACTCCTCTTCGCGTGGGCATCCACTGCCGCGTCTTCCCCGGCTCCGAGTCGTCCCCTTCCTAGTCCTCGCCGTCGTCCACCGCCGTGGTGCTCTCGGAGCGGCGTGGTCAACATGGTCAAGGAATGACTTCCATTGGACGTGGACTGTACGTGGAGAGGCTGACAGCTGGGTCCACGACCGCAGCAAGGAAGTGCCTCCTAATTACTCGCAAAATAATGATTCCTCCACCTAACAGCGGGGACCCACCGGATGGGCCACCGTATTTTGCGAAAAAAATGTTTCCCCTTGACTGCTGGGACCATCTTCGCACGCAAGGAAGTGCGTCTGGGCAAAAAAAACGATTCCCCCCCGACTGCTAGGACCCACCAGCTACATCTTCGCATGCAAGGAAGTGCATCCGGGCAAAAAAAAATGATTCGCCCCCCTGACTGTTGGGACCCACCAGCTACATCTTCGCATGCAAGGAAGTGCCTGACAGTTTGGACCCACCTGGTCGAAGCGTACATAGCGTTGTCATTCTGGTCGTGAGCATGTATGTACATATATACTAGTGGATGTAGAGGCACGCACGTGTCGTAGTAGAGGCGCGTACGTGTCGTAGTAGAGGCGCGCACGTAGCATGTACACGTACGTACAGTGGCCAGGGTGCAAGAAAGGAAATACAACCACGTATGTGTGCATACGGGCGGGGTCTCGAATGCCTACTCACGCATACGTACGGCCAGGGCTCGTGTACATGGCTGGGTCGGAACGGAGAAACAACATCGTCGTCGTGTTCATGGGGAGGCAACGGAATGCATCGTGTTCATGGGGAGGCAACGGAATGCGTCGTGTTCATCGGGAGGCAACATAATGCGTCGTGTTCATCGGGAGGCAACGGAATGCATGGGAGCCAACCGGCTGGGTCGGAACGGAATGCATGGTCGTGTTCATCGGGAGGGCTTGGATGGAACAGGTGATGGAAACGAGGCCTGGCGTACCGCAAAACGGAGGAAACGGACCACCTACGTTCGGAACGGGGTCCTGTTGATCGGGAGGGGTGTGGCGTACCACAAAACGGAGGAAACGGACCTCCTACGGTCGAAACAGGGGTCCTGTTGATCGGGAGGGGTGTGGCGTACCGCAAAACAGACGAAACGAACCTCCTACGGTCGAAACAGGGTACTGTTGATCGGGAGGGCTGTGGCGTAAAGCAAAACGGACGAAACGGACCTCCTACGGTCGAAACGGGGGTCCTGTTCATAAGGAGGGGTGTGGCGTACTGCAAAATGGGACTCCACGGGATACTGTTCATCTCCACCGCCAACCTCCTCCAGCCACCAGGTGCTACCGCCGACCTCCTCCAGCCTCCACGGGCTCCTGTTCATCCAGCCTCCACCGTGCGCTACTCCACCAGCTACTGTTCAACCACCCCTCCACGGGCACTGATAATCCACAAGTATAGGGGATCGCAACAGCTTTCGAGGGTAGAGTATTCAACCCAAATTTATTGATTCGACACAAGGGGAGCCAAAGAATATTCTCAAGTATTAGCAGCTGAGTTGTCAATTCAACCACACCTGGAAACTTAGTATCTGCAGCAAAGTGTTTAGTAGCAAAGTAATATGATAGTGGTGGTAGCAGCAACAAAAGTAAAGACAACAAAAGTAATGTTTTTGGTATTTTGTAGTGATTGTAACAGTAGCAGTGGGAAAGTAAATAAGCGTAAACTAGTATATGGAAAACTCGTAGGCACCGGATCAGTGATGGATAATTATGCCGGATGTGGTTCATCATGTAACAGTCATAACATAGGGTGACACAGAACTAGCTCCAATTCATCAATGTAATGTAGGCATGTATTCAGTATATAGTCATACGTGCTTATGGAAAAGAACTTGCATGACATCTTTTTTCCTACCCTCCCGTGGCAGCGGGGTCCTATTGGAAACTAAGGGATATTAAGGCCTCCTTTTAATAGAGAACCGGAACAAAGCATTAGCACATAGTGAATAAATGAACTCCTCAAACTATGGTCATCACCGGGAGTGGTCCCGATTATTGTCACTTCGGGGTTGCCGGATCATAACACATAGTAGGTGACTATAGACTTGCAAGATAGGATCAAGAACTCACATATATTCATGAAAACATAATAGGTTCAGATATGAAATCATGGCACTCGGGCCCTAGTGAAAAGCATTAAGCATAGCAAAGTCATAGCAACATCAATCTTAGAACATAATGGATACTAGGGATCAAACCCTAACAAAACTAACTCGATTACATGATAAATCTCATCCAACCCATCACCGTCCAGCAAGCCTATGATGGAATTACTCACGCACGGTGGTGAGCATCATGAAATTGGTGATGGAGGATGGTTGATGATGACGACGGCGACGAATCCCCCTCTCCGGAGCCCCGAACCGACTCCAGATCAGCCCTCCCAAGAGGTTTTAGGGCTTGGCGGCGGCTCCATATCGTAAAACGCGATGATTTCTTCTCTCTGATTTTTTTCTCTCCGAAAGCATATATATAGAGTTGGAGTTGGCGTCGGAGGGCATCCAGGGGGCCCACGAGTAGGGGGGCGCGCCCTAGGGGGGGGGCGCCCCCCACCCTTGTGAGAAGGGTGTGGGCCCCCTGGTCTTCATCTTTGGCGAGGATTTTTTATTATTTTTTCTAAGATGTTCCGTGAATTTTCAAGTCATTCTGAGAATATTTGTTTTCTGCACATAAAACAACAACATGGCTATTCTGCTGAAAATAGCGTCAGTCCGGGTCAGTTCCATTCAAATCATACAAGTTAGAGTCTAAAACAAGGGCAATAGTGTTTGGAAAAGTAGATACGACGGAGACGTATCAACTCTCCCAAGCTTAAACCCTTGCTTGTCCTCAAGCAATTCAGTTGACAAAATGAAAGAAAGAAAGAAAAACTTTTACAAACTCTGTTTGCTCTTGTTTGTTGCAACTATGTCAAGCCAGCATTCAAGTTTTCAGCATAGATCATAACTAACCACATTTGCAATAATTCTCAGGTCTCATAATTACTCATATCAATAGCATAATCAACTAGCAAGCCATAATAATAAATCTCGGATGACAACACTTTCTCAAAACAATCATAATATGATATAATAAGATGGTATCTCGCTAGCCCTTTCTGAGACCGCAAAACATAAATGCAGAGCACCTTTAAAGATCAAGGACTGACTAGACATTGTAATTCATGGTAAAAGAGATCCAATCATAGTCACACCCAACATAGATTAATAGTGATGAGTGCAAATGACAGCTGTGCTCTCCAGCTAGTGCTTTTTAATAAGAGGGTGATGACTCAACATAAAAGTAAATGGATAGGCCCTTCGCAGAGGGAAGCAAGGATTTGTAGAGGTGCCAGAGCTTGGTTTTGAAATAGAGATAAATTGCATTTTGAGAGGTATACTTTCATTGTCAACATAACAACTAAGAGATGGCGATATCTTCCATGCTAAACACACTATAGGCGGTTCCCGAACAGAATGGTAAAGTTTATACTCCCCCTCCACCAACAAGCATCAATCCATGGCTTGCTCGAAACAATGAGTGCCTCCAACATACATTAGGTACCAGGGGGAGTTTTGTTTGCAATTAATTTTGATTTAGTTTGCATAAAGCATGGGACTGGGCATCCCGGTGACCAGCCATTTTCTCGTGAGTGAGGAGCGGAGTCCACTCCTCTTGAGAATAACCCGCCTAACACGGAAGATAAGGACAACCTTGGTTGATACATGAGCTATTCGAGCATACAAAACATAATGATTATTTGAAGGTTTAGAGTTTGGCACATACAAATTTACTTGGAACGGCAGGTAGATACCACATATAGGAAGGTATAGTGGACTCATCTAGAATAACTTTGGGGTTTAAGGGATTGGATGCACAAGCAGTATTCCCGCTTAGTACAGGTGAAGGCTAGCAAAAGACTAGGAAGCGACCAACTAGAGAGCGACAACAGCCATGTACATGCATTAAAATTAATAAACATTGGATGCAAGCATGAGTAGGATATAATCCACCATGAACATAAATATCGTGAAGGCTACGTTGATTTTGTTTCAACTACATGTGTGAACATGTGCCAAGTCAAGTCACTTAAATCATTCAAAGGAGGATACCACCCCATCATACCACATAATAACCATCTCAATAGCATGTTGGCACACAAGGTAAATCATTATAACTCATAGCTAATCAAGCATGACACAAGCAACTGTGATCTCTAATTGTTATTGCAAACATGTTTATTCATAATAAGCTGAATCAAGAACGAGGGACTCATCATATTTACAAAAACAAAAGAGGTCGAGTTCATACCAGCTTTTCTCATCTCAATCAGTCCATCATATATCATCATAATTGCCTTTCACTTGCACGACCGAACGGTGTGAATAATAATAAGAGTGTACGTGCATTGGACTAAGCTGGAATCTGTGAGCATTCAATAAACAGGAGAAGACAAGGCAATATGGGCTCTGGGTTAAATAAAAAATAATGCATATGAGAGCCACTTCAACAATTTAATTATGGTCTTCTCCTACTGACCCCCAAAGAAAAGAAAAGAAATAAAACTATTTACACGGGAAAGCTCCCAACAAGCAAAAGAAGAACAAGAAATATTTTTTGGTTTTCTTTTTAATTATTACTACTACAGCAAAAAAATAAACTACTACTAATTTTTTGGTTTTTCTTAAGGTTTAACAAACACACAAGAAGAGAGCAGGAAAAAGAAAATAAACTAGCATGGATATTACAGTGAAAGAGTATGAGCACCGACATCTAGTAATGAGTGTGTGTGAACATAAATGTAATGTCGATGAGAAATACGTACTCCCCCAAGCTTAGGTTTTTGGCCTAAGTTGGTCTATGGCCACGGCTGGCCTGGCGGATATCCATAATAATAGTTGTTGGGGTCATACTATGATGATGATGAAGAAGGCTCCGATTGCCACTGGCTCGCAATCATCTCCGGATCCCACTGATAGTTAGACTGCCGTGAAGGATCAAATTGTGGTTCCGGTTCTGGCTCCTCGGCTGGTGGAGGGTTCTGGTAGGCGTGAATAGCCATCAATGGAACAAGGTACATGCCTACAGTCAAATCAAACAAAGAAGGAGCAGGCAGGATAATAGTCTCAGGATGATGTTTATTAAAGAACAATTGATATTTAAGCTCTCCTGCCCTATTCTTAACAATAAAATCGTGTGCCACCATACTTTTATGATCTAGATAAACACGGGGCAGCACCTTTTCTTCCTTCTCAGCATGCCTAATAGGTATGTTAAAATGTGCAGCTAGGCGTGTAACATAGATGCCTCCAAAGATGGGACCCTTAGTATGGTTCATACTTAACCGTCTAGAAATAATACCACCCATACTAAAAGTGTTATCACTATATAAACCATGGTGCAGAATAATTATATCAGGGACACTAAGGTTTCCACAGTTTCCGCGTCCAATTAAACAACGACTAGCAAATAATGCAAAGTAACGTAAAACAGGAAAATGTATGCTAGTGATTCGTGCATCGGAAACCTTCCTAGTTTCTCCTACAGTGATAGTATCAATAAACCCAGCCACATCATCATGATGTGGTTCTTCTGTCTTGCCCTCAAAAGGGACTAAACAAATCCGATAGAAATCATAAAGTGACATCTCCTTATGCTCATCATATAAATGAAACTTCACCGTAGGTGGTGAGTTCCTAGAATGAAAATGAAAGTTTTGCACAAAAGTATTCGTGAGTAAGAGATACTAATCACATTGGTCGTGGAGGAAAGCGGTGAGGCCTGCATTGTGATCCAATTCATGAAAATCTTCATAGATACCGGCTGCTCTCAAGAAATCATCAGAAGGCCATTCACACGCCCGAATCTCTGCGGTGCACGGAAAATTATACTTAGGCTTCGGTGCCGTTTCCTTTGAGCTTTGACTTGATGATCCCCTCAAAAATCTCCTCATTATTTTTCTGAAATAATCTGAAATTTTTAGTAACTTCAAACAAAAGTGAACCAACTTCAATAATATTGATAGCAACTACTCCTACAAGTGCCTACAGCCTATATCAAGCATTAGAACTACTTGGAACCATATAAATTTGACATGCAAGCTCAAGAACATGGTCACCTATGCAGCACAATTTGCAAAGAATAAAGCACTAGAACAAAAACTAATTGGACCAATGGAGGAGTCACATATCAAGGAACAATCTCCCCAAGCAGTTTTGCGAGAGGTGCTTTGAGCAAGGAGATCGAAAATCACAGCAAAAGTGGCTGGAACTCGTGCTTGAGTTGGTTTTTCAGGTTTGTGTGAG
Organism: Triticum aestivum; assembly: GCF_018294505.1. NCBI lineage: Eukaryota > Viridiplantae > Streptophyta > Magnoliopsida > Poales > Poaceae > Triticum > Triticum aestivum. The sequence continues at coordinate 395,928,603 of NC_057809.1, forward strand.
ACAGAGGAAGAGGATGGGTGCTGGGATAAGTGGAGGAGGGCCCCCGTGGGCCCACGAGGCAGGGGGCACGCCCTAGAGGGGGGGGGGCGCCCACCACCCTCGTGGCCAGGTGGCAGCTCCTCCCGCGGTATTTTTTGCACAGTAAATCCTCAAATATTCCCAAAAAAATCATATTAAATTGGCATGTCATTCTGAGGATTTTTATTTTTGGGATATTTTTATGTTACACGGATAAGTCAGGAAACCGACAGAAAATACTATTTTTTACTTTATTTCTACTAATTAACAGAAAGTATAGAGAGGTTACAGAAGTTTGTGCTTCTAGTTTCATCCATCTCATGCTCATCAAAAAGAATCCACTAACAAGGTTGATCAAGTCTTGTTAACAAACTCATTCCGATAATCATGAAACCAGAGAAATTTCGAATAACACTAAGTTACCTCAACGGGGATATGCACATCCCCAATAATAAGTATATCATATTTCTTTTTGGCAGTAGGAAGAGGAAATTCAAAACCTCCAAATATAATCGATGGAATTTTTCCAATAGAGTTGATACTATGAACTTGAGGTTGTTTCCTCGGAAAGTGTACCGTATTCTCATTACCATTAACATGAAATGTGACATTGCCTTTGTTGCAATCAATAACAGCCCTTGCAGTATTTAGAAAAGGTCTTCCAAGAATAATAGACATACTATCATCCTCGGGAATATCAAGTATAACAAAGTCCGTTAAAATAGTAATGTTTGCAACCACAACAGGCACATCCTCACAAATACCGACAGATATAGCAGTTGATTTATCAGCCATTTGCAAAGATATTTCGGTAGGTGTTAGCTTATTCAAGTTAAGTCTACGATATAAAGAGAGATGCATAACACTAACACCGGCTCCAAGATCACATAAAGCGGTTTTAATATAATTTCTTTTAATGGAGCAAGGTATAGTAGGTACTCCGGGGTCTCCAAGTTTCTTTGGTATTCCACCCTTAAAAGTATAATTAGCAAGCATGGTGGAAATTTCAGCTTCCGGTATCTTTCTTTTATTAGTAATGATATCCTTCATATATTTAGCATAAGGATTTGTTTTGAGCACATCAGTTAATCTCATACGCAAAAAGATAGGCCTAATCATTTCAGCAAAGCGCTCAAAATCCTCATCATCATTTTTCTTGGATGGTTTCGGAGGAAAAGGCATGGGTTTCTGAACCCAAGGTTCCCTTTCTTTACCATGTTTCCTAGCAACAAAGTCTCTTTTATCATAACGTTGATTCTTTGATTGTGGGTTATCAAGATCAACAGCAGGTTCAACTTCTACATCATTATCATTACTAGGTTGAGCATCATCATGAACATCATTATCAATATTTTCATTAGGTTCTTGTTCATTACCAGATTGTGTTTCAACATCAGACATAGAAATATCATTTGGATTATCAGGTGGTTCAACAATAGGTTCACTAGAAGTTTGCATAGTTCTATCATTTTCCTTCTTCTTCTTTTTAGAAGAACTAGGAACATCAATATTATTTCTTTGAGAATCTTGCTCGATTCTCTTAGGGTGGCCTTCAGGATACAAAGGTTCCTGAGTCATTCTACCAGTTCTAGTAGCCACTCTAACATCATAATCATTTTTCTTACTATTCATTTCATCAAGCACTTCTTTTTGAGCCTTAAGTACTTGTTCTACTTGAGTGGTAACCATAGAAGCATGTTTGCTGACAAGTTTAAGTTCACCTTTAAAATTAGCCATATAATCACCCAGGCGTCTAATCATATAAGCATTTTCTTTTAATTGTTTACCAAAATAAGCATTGAAGTCATCTTGCTTAAACATAAAGTTATCAAACTCATCCAAGCACTGACTAGCAATTTTAGTAGGAGGGACTTCAGCTTTATCATATCTATAGAGAGAATTTACCTTTACTACCCGTGTCGGGATATCGGGATCAGGAGGTTCTTCAATAAATAAAGAATTAAGATCATATGTTTCTTCAACAGGCGGTGAATTAAGACCATGTATTTCTTCAATAGGAGGTAAATTCTTAACATCTTCAGCTTTAATACCTTTTTCTTTCATAGATTTCTTTGCCTCTTGCATATCTTCGGGACTGAGGAATAAAAAACACCTCCCTTCTTCGGAGTTGGTTTAGGAATAGACTCAGTAATTGGAGCAGGAGCTGGCTCAGGAGGTGCCCAATTATTTTCATTTGTCAACATATTATTCAATAGAATTTCAGCTTCATCCGGTGTTCTTTCCTTGAAAAGAGAACCAGCACAACTATCCATGTAATCTCTGGAAGCATCGGTTAGTCCATTATAAAAGATATCAAGTATTTCAGGTTTCTTAAGAGGATGATCAGGCAAAGCATTAAGTAACTTGAGAAGCCTCCCCCAAGCTTGTGGGAGACTCTCTTCTTTAATTTGCACAAAGTTGTATATTTCCCTCAAAGCAGCTTGTTTCTTATGAGCAGGGAAATATTTAGCAGAGAAGTAATAAATCATATCCTGGGGACTACGCACACAACCAGGATCAAGAGAATTAAACCATATCTTAGCATCACCCTTTAATGAGAAAGGAAATATTTTGAGTATATAAAAGTAACGCGATCTCTCATCATTAGTAAACAAGGCGGCTATATCATTTAACTTAGTAAGATGTGCCACAACAGTTTCAGATTCATAGCCGTAAAACGGATCAGATTCAACCAAAGTAATTATATCAGGATCAACAGAGAATTCATAATCCTTATCAGGAACACATATAGGTGAAGTAGCAAAAGCAGGGTCGGGTTTCATTTTATCTCTAAGTGATTCTTTGTTACATTTAAAAAATAACCTATTAAGCTCATATCTATCTTTGCAAGCTAAAATAGCGGCAGAAGATTCCATATCAAAAAGATAGCCCTCAGGAATAACAGGCATATTTTCATCATCACTATCATCATCGTATTCAGATTCAATAATTTCTATTTCTCTAGCCCTAGCAATTTGTTCATCAAGAAATTCACCAAGGGGCACAGTAGTATCAGGCATAGAAGCAGTTTCATCATAAGTATCATGCATAGAAGAAGTGGCATCATCAATAACATGCGACATATCAGAACGAATAGCAGAAGCAGGTGTAGGTGTCGGAAACTTACTCATAACAGAAGGTGAATCAAGTGCAGAGCTAGATGTCAGTTCCTTACCTCCCCTCGTAGTTGAGGGATAGATCTTGGTTTTTGGATCTCTCAAGTTCTTCGTAGTGTCCAGCAGATATAAATCCCAAGTGACTCAAAGAATAGAGCTATGCTCCCTGGCAACGTCGCCAGAAATTAGTCTTGATAACCCACAAGTATAGGGGATCGCAATAGCTTTCGAGGGTAGAGTATTCAACCCAAATTTATTGATTCGATACAAGGGGAGCCAAAGAATATTCTCAAGTATTAGCAGCTGAGTTGTCAATTCAACCACACCTGGAAACTTAGTATCTACAACAAAGTGTTTAGTAGCAAAGTAATATGATAGTGGTGGTAGCAGCAACAAAAGTAAAGACAGCAAAAGTAATGTTTTTGGTATTTTGTAGTGATTGTAACAGTAGCAGCGGGAAAGTAAATAAGCATAAACCAGTATATGGAAAACTCGTAGGCACCGGATCAGTGATGGATAATTATGCCGGATGTGGTTCATCATGTAACAGTCATAACATAGGGTGACACAGAACTAGCTCCAATTCATAAATGTAATGTAGGCATGTATTCCGTATATAGTCATACGTGCTTATGGAAAAGAACTTGCATGACATCTTTTTTCCTACCCTCCCGTGGCAGCGGGGTCCTATTGGAAACTAAGGGATATTAAGGCCTCCTTTTAATAGAGAACCTGAACAAAGCATTAGCACATAGTGAATACATGAACTCCTCAAACTATGGTCATCACCGGGAGTGGTCCCGATTATTGTCACTTCGGGGTTGCCGGATCATACCACATAGTAGGTGACTATAGACTTGCAAGATAGGATCAAGAACTCACATATATTCATGAAAACATAATAGGTTCAGATCTGAAATCATGGCACTCAGGCCCTAGTGACAAGCATTAAGCATATCAAAGTCATAGCAACATCAATCTCAGAACATAATGGATACTAGGGATCAAACCCTAACAAAACTAACTCGATTACATGATAAATCTCATCCAACCCATCACCGTCCAGCAAGCCTACGATGGAATTACTCACGCACGGCGGTGAGCATCATGAAATTGGTGATGGAGGATGGTTGATGATGACGACGGGGATGAATCCCCCTCTCCGGAGCCCCAAACGGACTCCAAATCAGCCCTCCCAAGAGGTTTTAGGGCTTGGCGGCGGCTCCATATCGTTAAACGCGATGATTTCTTCTCTCTAATTTTGTCTCTCCGAAAGCAAATATATAGAGTTGGAGTTGGCGTCGGAGTCATCCAGGGGGCCCACGAGGTAGGGGGCGTGCCCTAGGGGGGGCGCCCCCACCCTCATGAGAAGGGTGTGGGCCCCCTGGTCTTCATCCTTGGTGAGGATTTTTTATTATTTTTTCTAAGATGTTCCGTGAAATTTCATGTCATTCCGAGAATATTTGTTTTCTGCACATAAAACAACACCATGGCAATTCTGCTGAAAACAATGTCAGTCCGGGTCAGTTCCATTCAAATCATACAAGTTAGAGTCTAAAACAAGGGCAAAAGTGTTTGGAAAAGTAGATACGACGGAGACGTATCAGGCACCCCTCCACTGTCTACTGTTCATCCAGCCCTCCACACCACGGGGTCCTGTACAACCACCCCTCCACGGGCACCCCTCCACCGTCTACTGTTCATCCAGCCCTCCACACCACACGGTCCTATTCATCCAGAGGCAATGCCACCGCTCACTGTTCATCCACCCCCCGCAACGCTCACTGTTCATCCCAGAGGCAACATCGATCGGCTTCAGTTAGCAGCAGTACCGAAGGAATCGCTTGATCGGGTTCAGTTAACAGCCATCGATCGCTCAGGTTCAGTAACGCGTAGCCTGCAGTGCAATCGCTCGGGTTCAGTTAGAGCCCAACGCCTCGCTCGGGTTCAGTTAGAGCCCAATGCCTCGCTCGGGTTCAGTTAGAGCCAACGCCTCGCACACACGCGCGTACGTGTACGAGAGAAACGTGCATCGCTCGGACCCCGACCTCCCACCGTAACCGGGAACTCCCTGAAATTTTCCTCCCCCTCGGTTCTACCACGATTTTTTCCATCATGGACGGCCCAAAGAATATCATGCAGCTGCGTCTCCGGCCCGCCTAGGACGACAAGCCCATTTTCTGTCATGATTTTTTGTCATAGAAGTAGGAGCCCACCACATCTATGATGATACCGGGTTTTGTCACAATTATCGTCATAGAAGTGTCATATGTATGACAGAAAAAATTTCGTTCGGCCCAAAATGTCACGGATGTGTCTTTTTTTGTAGTGCTCCTTAGTGTGGAACCTGTAATCCACATCAGTCCTTCTCCTCATAGAATATGGATCAGTTTGTCTCCAAAGTCTGAGACCTACATCCTTCCCGATGTTCATGTCTTCTGCCACTGGATGACTGTCATCATGGTCAGCGATCTTGGGATTGAGCTTCCTAAGCACTTGGGCTTCAGCATCTTCTTCATCAATCTCAGGCACTGGGCCTTGTTTTTTTCAGCAGCTAGAATATTCCTTGCGCTCCTCTTGGTTGTAGTCTTTGGAGCTGGAGCAGAAGCTTTGGGAGTTGTCTTGGGCTTAGAAGGGATAGCCCCAAACTTGATGGCATCCCCCATCAATTTTGAGACTTTGATGCTGGTGCAACTTCTTCTTCTTCTTCTTCTTCTTCTTCTTCTTCTTCTTCTTCTTCTTCTTCTTCTTCTTCCTCCTCCTCCTCCTCCTCTTCTTCTTCTTCTTCTTCTTCTTCTTCTTCTTCTTCTTCTTCTTCTTCTTCTTC